>NW_003852489.1:3819893-3823768 GCF_000181295.1 Otolemur garnettii
ATATACTCTAACCTGCCACACTCCAGACTTGAGATGCACCCTAGTTCTAGACCTACAATTATCATCTTTTCTCTTAGAACTACCAAAATGTCATTAAAATTGTAGTATTTCTACTAGTAAGCTTGTTGAAGTGTGCAGAGAAAACATTATAAAGTGTGCTGGATTGTAGATATGTTAAGAGTAAGGATGTCTAGTCAGTGAAATACTGTTTTCCAAAGTGATTTCACAGAATTTTAATTAGTGTTACATGGAAAAATATTTAACTTTTATTTTTTGAAATGTATTTAAAGATGATCTTTTTTTTTCCCCCAAGATTTTTTTATTTTTATTGTTGGGGATTCATTGAGGGTACAGGAAACCAGTTTACACTGATTACATTCGTTAGGTAAAGTTCCTCTTACAATCGTGTCTTGCCCCCCAAAGGTGTGGCACACACCAAGTCCCCACCCTTCTCCCTCCTCCTCTCTCTCTGCTCTTCTTTTCCCCCAACCCTCCCTTCTTTTTCTCTCTGCTCTCCCCTTCCCCTACCCCCACAATGTCATTAATTGTCCTCATATCATATTTGAGTACATAGGATTCATGCTTCTCCATTCTTGTGATGCTTTACTAAGAATAATGTGTTCCACTTCCATCCAGGTTAATACAAAGGCTGTAAAGTCTCCAATTTTTTGAGTGGCTGAATAGTATTCCATGGTGTACATATACCACAGCTTGTTAATCCATTCCTGGGTTGGTGGGCATTTAGGCTGTTTGCACATTTTGAGCTGCAATAAACAGTCTAGTGCAAGTGTCCTTATGGTAAAAGGAATTTTTTTTTTCCTTCTGGGTAGATGTCCATCAATGGGATTGCGGGATCAAATGGGAGGTCTAGCTAGAGTTCTTTGAGGGTTCTCCATACTTCCTTCCAAAAAGGTTGTGTTAGTTTGCAGTTCTGCCTGCAGTGTAAAAGTGTTCCCTTCTCTCCACATCCACACCAGCAGTTTTTAGACATTGTGATCTGGGCCATCCTTGCTGGGGTTAGATGGTATCTCAGGGTGGTTTTGATTTGTATTTCTCTAATAATTAGGGATGGTGAGCATTTTTTCATATGTTTGTTAGTCATTCATCTGTCTTTAGAGAAGGTTCAATTCATGCCTCTTGCCCATTGGTATATGGGATTGTTGGATTTTCTCATGTGGATTAATTTGAATTCTCTATAGATCGTAGTTATCAAGTTTATGTCTGATTAAAAATATGCAAATATCCTTTCCCATTGTGTAGGTTGTCTTTTTGCTTTGCTTGTTGTTTCCTTAGCTGTACAGAAGCTTTTCAGTTTAATTAAGTCTCATTTGTTTATTTTTGTTGTTGTTGCAATTGCCACAGCAGCCTTCTTCATAAAATCTTTCCCAGGCCAGTATCTTCCACTGGTTTTCCTATACTTTCTTTGAGGATTTTTATTGTCTCATGCCTTATATTTAAGTGCTTCATCCATATTAAATCAAATTTTGTGAGTGGAGTAAGGTGTGGATCCAGTTTCAGGCTTTTACATGAGGATATCCAGTTCTCCCAGTACCATTTATTGAATAGAGAGTCTTTCCCCCAAGGTATGTTCTTGTTTGGTTTATTGATGATTAGGTGGTTGTAAGAGGTTAGTTTCACTCCCTGGCTTTGTACTCTATTCCAAATGTCTATGTCTGTATTATTGTGCCAGTACCATGCTGTCTTGACCACTATGGCTTTGTAGTATAGGCTACAATCTGGTATGCTGATGCCCTTGGCTTTGTTTTTATTACTAAAAACTGTCTTAGGTATATGGGGCTTTTGTTTGTTTGTTTGTTTGTTTGTTTGTTTGTTTTATACAAAAGGCAGAGTCATGTTTTTCATGTCTTGAAAGTACGATGTTGGTTTTTTAATAGGGATGGCATTAAATTGGTAGATTGCTTTGGGAAGTATAGACATTTTAACAATGTTGATTGTTGCCAGCCATGAGCGTGGTATGCTCTTCCATTTTTAATATCCTCTGCTATTTCTTTTCTTAGGATTTCATAATTTTCTTTATAGAGGTCCTTCATCTCTTTTTTTAGGTATATCCCTAGGTATTTCATTTTCTTTGAAGGTACGGTGAAGGAAGTTGTGTGCTTAATTAGCCTCTCATCTTGAGTGTTATTGCTATATATAAAGGCTACTGACTTGTGGACGTTGATTCTATATCCTGAGACATTACTATATTTTTTGATGACTTTCAGGAGTCTTGTGGTTGAGTCTTCGGTTTTTTTTTTTTTTTTGAGACAGAGTCTCACTTTGTTACCCTTGGTAGAGTGCCATGGTGTTAACAGCTGGCAGCAACCTTCAACTCTTGGGCTTAAACGATTGTCTTGCGTCAGCCTCCCAAGTAGCTGGGACTGCAGGTACTTGCCACAATACCCAGCTATTTTTTTGTTGCAGTTGTCATTGTTTAGCAGGCCTGGGCTGGGTTTGAACCTGCCTGCCTAGGTGTATATGGCTAGTGCCCTAACCATGAGCTATGGGCACTAAGCCAGGATTTTCTTTCCTTTTTTTTGAGACAGAGTCTCACTGTGTCACCCTTGGTAGAGTGCCTTGGTGTCACAGCTCACAGTAACCTCCAATTCTTGGGCTTAAGCAATTCACTTGCCTCAGCCTCCCAAGTAGCTAGGACTATAGGTGCCTGCCACAACACCTGGCTAGTTTTTGGTTGTAGTTGTCATTGTTGTTTGCCAGGCCCTGGGCCGGGACTGAACCTGCCAGCTCTGTTGTATGTGATTAGCGTCCTAGCTGCTGAGCTGCAGGTGCCGAGCCATAGGCAGCATTTTCTTAATGGTAACTAGATTTTTTTACTGTAGTACTTCTCTGTGTTTTTTATATTCACTCAGTACTTAATAATTTCTCTTTATACAGAGCATGTAATGGTACTGTGTTTTGTAGATTACATTATTTATGTGAGATAGTGACTGAGAAACAGATAACCAGTAGACATTGTTTATTTGTAAGGCAGCAAACAAGCTTAAGCAGTCCAATAGTAGTATTTCTTCATACCATCATAATAAAGCCTTTCTCCACAAAGTTGAGTTTGATTTTGAATTTCCATGTCTTATGTGATTGTCAAGAACTGAGGTAGTACTGTTTAAAGCACACAGAATAGTGAGTAACATTTTTTAATGTCATTATGCGTTTCAGCATTGGTATTATATTTTGGTACTATTTTTACATTACTAATTTTAAGTCTGTGTTTCATGACCCAGCTTCTTGGCAATCTTATAGGATACTAGAGGATTATACTTTAGAGTTGGTATGCCTGGACGGGAGTGTCTGCTAAAGAATAGTTACTAGCCACGCTAGTGAGTGTTTGAGGTCTGTCCTAATTGTTTGAGGTAAGGGAGGATGGCAACAACCAAGGTAATCCAGTTGACATATGTAGTAGGGTAAAAGCTTTTTGGCTGTCATTACCTTTTTTTGTGACTAGCCATATGGGAACCACTTGTGGTTAGAGACACTGGTCAGCTCTTTATTAGTTAATGTGTTAAGATGTACAGACACTTACAGAAATTTTTACTTCATTTTAATTTATTAATTTATTTTTTAAAGAGAGAAGGTCTCCCTCTGTCACCCAGGCCGGAGTGCAGTGGCATGATCATAGTTCACTGTAGCCTTAAACTTCTGGGCTCAAGTGATTCTCCTGCCTGAGCCTCCCAAGACCACATGTGGCTTTTTTTCTTGCTTTCTTTCTTTTCTTTCTTTTTTAAGTGGACAGAGTCTCATTAGGTTGCCCAGGCGAGCTTGAATTCCTGATTTTGAGCTGTCCTTCTAGCTTAGTCTTCCTAAGCCCTGAGGTTACAGTGTGAGCCACTTCAGCTAACTACTTTCTACTTTTTGTATCT
>NW_003852489.1:3823806-3826066 GCF_000181295.1 Otolemur garnettii
AGTGCTGTGGTGTCATAGCTCACAGCAACCCCCAACTCAGGCTCAAGCAATTCTCTTACCTCAGTTTTTCTATTTTTAGTAGAGACAGAGTTTTGCATTTGCTCAGGCTGGTCTTGAACTCGTGAGCTCAAGCAATCCCTCTGCCTTAGCCTACAAGAGTGCTAGAATTATAGGTGTGAGCCTCTGGACTGGGCCACATCTGTTATTTTTTGCTGTTATTAGATAGACTCATGCCTTTAGGATTGACCTTATAGACCTCTTTTTAGCCTTGAATATCACTTATAACAGCTAGTCTCTAAAGTAACCATTAAAAGTAGAAAATCAACTCTGATATATGAAGTAGAACTCTTAGAAAGCTGGTTT
Source organism: Otolemur garnettii (assembly GCF_000181295.1). NCBI lineage: Eukaryota > Metazoa > Chordata > Mammalia > Primates > Galagidae > Otolemur > Otolemur garnettii. The sequence continues at coordinate 3,824,170 of NW_003852489.1, forward strand.
CTAGATTGGACAGCTGGCTGAGTAAGGTTGAATAATGCAGAGAGGGTATTTATTTAAATAGTGTCTAAAAATTCTAAAATTTTTGTCAGTTTGACTTTGTGAAATTAGAGTTTTCTGCCTTACTACCTTAAATCTAAAAGTCAAGATAATAAGACATAAAGGTTATTGCCAAATTTTAATAATAGTCTTTATAGTAAGTCTTAATCTGGCTCTTTCAATATCAAATTTCATTTTATAACATATTAAAAGTTACATTATCTTTGAAAAATTGGATGTGATATCTGATTATTCTTGAAGTATAAGATTCTGCTTTAACTGAATTATTTACATTCCTGACAAGATAGCTGGTAATATCTATAAGAACTCTTGTAGCTTTTTAATCATTATTTAAGTAGGATGTGTGGAGAATTCTGTTTTGAGTTTGCTGTAAATATAAGGTCAAGAGTCTTTACCAACCACAACTTCTGGGTAATCTATGCATCAAGTATCTAAGTACGTTTCATGCTAGTTACTACTTATAATTGAGGTAGTATTAACTGCTCATTTACAGAACAGCTTCATGGATCACTAAACAATCTCTTTTTCCTTTGAACAGCTGGAATGTTCTGAAGAACTTGGTGATCTTGTGAAATCTGTGGACCCTACATTGGCACTTAGTGTGTATCTCAGGGCTAACGTCCCCAATAAAGTCATTCAGTGCTTTGCAGAAACAGGTCAAGTCCAGAAGATTGTTTTATATGCTAAAAAAGTGAGTTTAATGAAGCAAATCCATTAAAACATTGAAAGAGAAATTAGCCTGTATTTCATTACTTTAATAGTGAATTTCCTTGAATTTTGATTACTCGAAAAAGCATAAAAATGCTCTTAGCTCTCATATATTGGATTTATACTTAGAAAACAGTGGAGACATTTACTCTTCATGGCTGATCAGAATTTAAGATAGCGGGGGGGTATGCTTTTCGTGTTAGAACAAGCTTTCTGAAATGCTCATTTATTAAAAATGGATAAGCCAATTATAAAAATTTGTAACTGTTGTTCAAACATGTCATCATTAAAGGGTATGTAAACCAAGGTTTAATTGAGGATCTTAAATCAAAAATGAATTTGTGCTTTCACTGTTTGTTCTATATTTATAAGATTTCATTGTGGAAAATGTCCTTTAAATGCCATAACACCTTTGCCACACCTATGGTGCATCTTAGAAGGGTACGTGTGAAATTTACTAGGTATAGAATATAAATGTCTGAACACAAGAACTAAGAAAATGCCATGAAGGCTAGGTTAACCAGTTTAATGAAAACATTTCAAATTGTATATAAAACTAGCCCATTGTACCCCATGATTGCATTAATGTATACAGCTATGATTTATTTAAGAAAAATACAAAAATAAAAATAAATGCCATAACAATGAAACTTTGCAGCAGGGTTTAAGTTTTTGTTCATTTGTAGGTTGGATATACTCCAGACTGGATATTTCTGCTGAGAAATGTAATGCGTATCAGCCCAGATCAGGGACAGCAGTTTGCTCAAATGTTAGTTCAGGATGAAGAGCCTCTTGCTGATATCACACAGGTAATTGCATTAAAATGTATTCTGTAAATGTTAATTGAAGTGAAAAGTGTGAGGGATCTTGACTTTAAACAGCTTGGGAAAAGAATGGATTAAACTTTTAATTTATAGAAACTGCCTACCAGGATAAACCTCAAGTGTCTTATAAAAAAAGCAAGTTGCAGAAGAATGGACAGTATGATACCATCTGCATATAGTTTTAAAACATATGACATCTTATTTTGAGATGTATGTGTATAAAAATATGAATAATATGGCTCGGCGCCTGTGGCTCAAGCGGCTAAGGCGCCAGCCACATACACCTAAGGTGGCGGGTTCGAATCCCC
>NW_003852489.1:3826874-3846109 GCF_000181295.1 Otolemur garnettii
AAAAAAAAAAAAAAGAGATGGGGTGGGTCTCACTGTGGCTCAGTCAGGCTAGTCTTGAACCCATGAGCTCAGGCAATCTATCCGCCTTGGCCTCCCAAGTGCTAGGATTACAGGAGTGAGCCGTCACTCCTGGCCTGAAGTTTTTATATGTAAAGAAAGAGATTGTGTGGGTGGGGCCTGTGGCTCAAAGAGTAGTGCACTGGCCCCATGTACTGGAGGTGGTGGGTTCAAACCCAGCCCTGGGCCAAAAACTGCAAGAAGAAAAAAAAAAAGAAAGAGATTGTGCTTAATTTCATCTACAGTATCTTGCAATATCTTAAGACAGTTTCTTTTAATTTTTTTTATAGATTGTGGACGTCTTTATGGAATACAATCTAATTCAGCAGTGTACTGCATTCTTGCTTGATGCGCTGAAGAATAATCGCCCCTCTGAAGGTCCTTTACAGACGAGATTGCTTGAGATGAACCTTATGCATGCGCCTCAAGTATGTGTTTGTTTTTTAAGGGATGTTTTCAACACTGTTTTAGCAGTTATTCGGAGCTTCTTACATTGTTATAGCTGAGGTGCCTATTCCTTATTCAAGAAAACTAGCTTAACATGCCTTTGTACTTTATTTCCTTTACCAATTCACTGTTGAATCTTAATAGGGAATATGGATGTTGAATTACTGATAAAAATGGGACAGTAGGATAAACTCATCCTGCTTGTGGTTTTCTAGGTTGCAGATGCTATTCTAGGGAATCAGATGTTCACCCATTATGACCGGGCTCATATTGCACAATTGTGTGAAAAGGCTGGCCTACTGCAGCGTGCATTAGAACACTTCACTGATTTATATGATATAAAGCGTGCAGTTGTTCACACTCATCTTCTTAACCCTGAGGTATTTCAGTTTTTTATCTAACAAATGGTGCTATGATTAATTGATATATTAAAAATATGTTTGTGGTTCTTGGTACTGCTATATATTAGTAATTTCGTACCACTCTTGAGATTTGACATTATTTCATTTATTCATTATTATTTATTTTGTCTTGTAGTGGTTAGTGAATTACTTTGGGTCCTTATCAGTAGAAGACTCCCTAGAATGCCTCAGAGCCATGCTGTCTGCCAATATTCGTCAGAATCTGCAAATCTGTGTTCAGGTGGCTTCTAAGTATCATGAGCAACTGTCAACTCAGTCATTGATTGAACTTTTTGAATCTTTCAAGAGTTTTGAAGGTAATTAGGAGTTCTGAGTTTTAAAAATTACTTAAAATAGCCAAGTAGAGGTATTCCTATGAATAGACTATTAGAAATTCTGTCTTTCTTAAAGGTTAATTTTTTGGGACATTTTAGTATTTTAAGGTTTATTCAGCAAATGTCAAGGCCCTGTTATATGGGATCCTAAGCACATGCAGTATACAAGACTATCTGCTTAGATATTTTATAGGTGAATTAAAGGTAGAATCTTAAAAATAGGTAATGGCTTTGTCATAATTACATAAGATGAAAATATAGGTTGGGCATTCCTAATCTTACATCTGAAATATGTCAGAAATCCCAAACCTTTTGAGTGTTGACATGAGGCTTAAAGGAAATGCTTATTGAGTATTGAGAATTGGATTTTCATATTAAGTGTGCTGAACTGGTAAGTATAATTGATGCAAATATTCCAGAATACAAAATACTTCTGGTATCAAGCACTTTGAATAAGAGAGCTTCACCCTATACCAATGAGCAGGTATAGTGTGTTGTGCTTATATGTCAGACTGTTGATGATGTCAGATGATTCTAGCCAAGGCCATTTTATGACTTGTCACTATATAGCAAGATCTTTCAACCTTGGTATTAGCAACATTTGAGGCTGAATAATTGTTGTGAGAGGGTTTGACCTGGGTTTGTAGGATATATAGCAGAATTCATGGGTTCTACCTAATAGATGCCGGTAGTATCAGATTCACCAGTTGCGATAACAAAAACTGTCTCCAGGGAGGAAGTCCCCCTTAGTTGGAAACTACTCTGTACAGAGTACTATTGTAACAACTGTTGGGTATCTTTTATGTTCGTTAGCTAAATTCTGTTCTACCTTTTTTACCTGCTTTATGATAGTAATGCTCTAGATAGAAGGCTAAGAGATTCTACTGGTTATCTTAAATTTCTGTTTCCAAATGTTACCCATGCACCAAATTTATGCTCTTTAGTACTATAACCAGTAGCTACATGGAGCTGTTTACACTTAGTTATTAAAATTAAATAAAATTTAATATTTAGTTTTTTAATCACAGTAGCCACATTTCAAGTGCCTGGTAGCCACGTGTGGTTAGTGGCTATCATATTGGATAACGCAGATAAAGAATGTTTTCATTATTGGAGAAAGTTCTTTTGGATAGCACTGTATTAAATTCTTTCCAAATTACTTCTATATGCTTCTTATTGTATATTGAAAAACAACTGATATTGGGGACTTCATTTAAAATTTATAATACAGAATATGGTGTGATAATGAGCTTTGATATTGAGTAGCTTTCCCTAACTGGTTCTAAATCATTAGAAAACATTGGGTTGAATTTTATGTTCTTAGGGATTAAAGTACATTCATTTTATTAAACTGGTTACTAGAATAATTAGTATTCTTATTGAGCTTTTTAAGTAACCAGTTTATATTTGGGGGATATTCAGTATAAAAATGTTTTAATTGCTTAAATGTTTTCTAGTTCTATTATTCTCAAAAGTATATCCGTGCTTAATTTCCATTGCTTATTTCTTTAAGGTCTCTTTTATTTTCTGGGATCCATTGTTAACTTCAGTCAGGATCCAGATGTGCACTTTAAATACATTCAGGCAGCTTGCAAGACTGGGCAGATTAAAGAAGTAGAAAGAATCTGCAGAGAAAGCAACTGTTACGATCCTGAGCGAGTCAAGAATTTTCTCAAGGTAAGTGGTTTGGGGAAATGTTTTCTATTTAGGTGGAAGATGAGAAGTTCTGAAGGAATTTTTTCATAGTTTTAAAATCAATAAAAAATATTTTCTCCTAAATATGAAATTCTTAGCATTCTTAAATTGTGTGCTGCATTCTTCTAAACTAGATGGTTTCCTCTGAAATAGGGAGGGGAAATGATAAGTAATACTTAAGAACGACCATCTGTTTAAAAGAAGGAAAAATAATAGCACCATTTCAAAGGCATTGTATTTGTTTCGTTTTAATTTTGGAAGGAAGTTTGAGAAATGGGTGGTCTGCTCTCAGTGTCATTTTAGACTATCACTTAGCCTTCTTTTGAGTGTTAAGATGAGCTTTCCCTCTGTATCATTTTTGAGGAACCTCTATTATAGATAAAGGGGTCTGTTAATCTAAAGGATATAAGTTTATCATCAGATCTACCTGACTCCAGAAATATAAAATATTAATATGTGTAATTCATAAATCAACAGTAAGATCAAACACAAAAAAGCTCAGCTTTGTGACACATGAATTCGATTATAGAGAAGTAAGGACAATCTGTGTTGGAGTAAAGAGCAATGATTGAAAGATTCCTGAACTTTTTAGAACTCCCATTAGGGCAGTTAATTTTGTTTAATGTTTAATTTGGCTTTAGCTTTATTCTCATACCTACTAGTTACTTTGTGAGGGAAATAAAGCTTTAAAGTTGACAGCTTTCTATAAAAGACCAAGAAAACTATAACTTGGATTTGTGTGTGGAGTGATGCCAGAGACTTGAAAGTTTCAAAAGTATTTTTTGTCTTTTGGGAAAATTTTAAATTAAAAGTAAAACCAAAATATTTATGGTATGATTTTAGTATGAAAAATAGGCTTTTTCTATTTGCAAACTGTCATCATTTGTAGGTAATCTGTAGTTGCATAGGTAGAATGTTCTTTGATAGAATTTAGTAGTTGGGTTCCAGATTAAGGAGTTTTAGTGTAATTGAAGTAGTCAAAGTGCTGAAATTGCCCTACATTTTAGATTAAAAGATAAACTTTCAAAAAAGTAGAGTTTTGTAATGTCTTTACCATTATGAATATTTTGGGTAACCTGGCTATTGCGGTGTGATTTAAACAGAACTTTCTGGTGTCAACAAAAGAAAAACTAAACATAAAGGTCTGATGCACTGTGCTTGACTAGTGTACCTATAACACTGGTTTGGTCTCTCTTTTGATTATCATTACTGTTTCCTTTTTAAAAAAATACTACCAGCTTCTTACATGATTTCTTTTCTGTTTTTATTGAGCTTTCAACCTTTATACTGTAGTTATAATTTCTGTAGCTTTGGATTTGATATTTGAGTTTATACATATGTAAAGTAGAATTAAATTAACTATTATCATTTAACTGTAATATTCTTGAGCTTCAAAAAAATCCTTTGAGTACTAGGATGTTAACTGTACTGCTTAGATGGCTTAGCCTGTGTGATCTTATTCGATGAGGATTCCTCCTCACGTTTGTGAACTGGGTGCAAGTCTGACATAGTAGGGGAATGGATGTGGATTATGAGCTTTTGAACCAGTCAGACCTGTTGCAGATTCTGTTTAGCTATTGTTCATTCAGCATAAATCTAGTTGTCACCATAGGAAAGTTAACTAATCCTAGCCTCAGCTTTAGTTTCTTATAAGCTGTGTTGATTGAGTTGTCTGTTCAGGTGGTAACCATTATTAATAAGCTGTGTGGATGGGCCTTGGAATTAAGTGGAGTCAGTCTACATGGGATTTCCATCAGGCAAGTTTTTTTCTCTTTGATTTTAAGTTGCTCTGACTCTTTGAAGGAATTTATGTCCAGCCTGAATTAAAGGTGAATCTATTATGTTTAAATAATCTGAGATGGGAACTCAATGGTAAGATTTGAGATATCATATTCAGCCTCTCATACCAATATTGAGAGGAGTGAATGTATTAAACCATTTACTCAATTTTACTTATTGGCCTATGGTATGTAGTTAAAATTCCTCTCAGTCATCACTGTTATTAAGGTACTAGCTGCATGGTAATTGGTGTTTTATATAACCTCTGTGATCATAAGAAGAATACTTCTCTGAATCTGATCTTGAATGTTTGAGTGCCAGTTGTGTGCTAGATTAGTAGAAAGTATCTGGTAAGCAAGATGAAAAGGGTCATTAGCATCATTTGACTCATGCCCTACATTTGTGGAACTGTAAGCTGTCTGTAGAATATGTGGAACTCTTCCTCACACCTATCATCTGTTCCTTGCTACCTTTGATCTTATTTTCTGCCATTCTTTCTCTCCTGTTTTGCTTCAGCCACACTGGCCTGCTTGCTATTCCTGGAACTCTCCCAACCCTCTTCTGTTCCAGGGCCTTTACTTGCATGCTCTGGACTACTTGTCTCAGATCTTCATGACCTTCTTTACCTTCTTCAGGTTTCTGATCAAATGTCATAAGAGAGGATGTCTCAGGTTACCCTATCTAAAATAGAGCCCATTCCTGCCTCATTCTCACTTCCCCCTTATCCTGCTTTGTTTTTCTTTGTAACAATTAACCACTATGAGATGCTGTCTTTTCTCACTAGAATGTAAGTCCCTTGAGAGAATGGACTCTGCTTCCTTTTTTCCCTGCTGTATCTCGAGTGCCTAAGAACAGAGTCTGGTTCTTAGATACTCATGAACAAATTCATGCTAAAGAAAATTTGAATGTGTTTATATAATTTCAGTTTTGATCTTAAAATCTTCAACCATTATAACTGGTAACCATTTATTAAATGGTTTAATGCTAATAACATACTTTCATGTATGAAATCATGTTCAAATTTAGGCAATCAAGAAAATAGCCTAATTTTCATCTACATTTTCTATCTCAAATTTTTTTTTTTTTTTTTTTAGAATAAAGTGAGCATTCCACAGAAGTGGAATTCTTTGCCAAAAGTTGAAGCAACCATGCATGAGAATAGAATAAGTAATCTTAGATTACTTGCAAGTATGTTTTTTCCTCTAAGTGATAGAGTATTTATTTTATATGTTCATTAAACAGGATAAAGAAAAAGACATATATTAATCCATTAATTTTTTGGTGTTCATTTAGTAGGGAAAAACATGACCTGCTATAATTTTGTGCATAGGTAGATGCAGACAGCTTGTTTCTAGAAATGTTTATAGGAGCTATTAGTACGGTTTCCATGGTGTTAAATAATACTTGACTTTCCTTAATGTGAAAAATCCGCAGCTGAACTTCCACTTCATAGCCACTCTTATTTTTAATTTAGAATGGCTAAATTAAAATTCACCTTGATGTTCTCTGAATGCTTCATAGCCTAATCCTTATATTATGTATGAGTGGGTGATTGATAGCCCCTGGTCTTAGGAACCATTTTATCCTAATTATGAAAAAAATGTCCTTAGTGGCTGTCATTGGCAGAAGTTCTACCCTGCTTAGTTCTAGTTCTTTAGTAGACTGTCTTAGAGGAACCATTTATTGAGGAATGTTTTACTATGTATAAATGAATTCCTGATGGAGACTGTTGTTTTTTGTGCTGTACCTTATGTCTGTGGAATATAACAGGACATGTATCAGGTAAATGCCCACTACAGGTCTTACCTACCTGTATATAATATCTTCTGTGTCAGTCTACCAGTAGGATTGTAGTTTGGTATTTGTAATGGTAAGAACAGTTGGCGATTTAAAGATGTATTTTCTTTAAATGCCTTTTTTTTTTCTTTTTGGCCTTTTTCTTATAGCAGCATGTGGTATATTCATGGTGATCACTGTCATGCTGCTCCTGTAGGCTTTCTTACAATTATTATAATAGTATGTCAGAGGCTGATTATATAGATTGGAATTGGGAAGGGGTAGAAATCATTAGTTTGCAATAAATGTAAGCCATTTCGGCCATACTTTTGACAGTGTGACTAAAGTTATTAAGTCAATTGCAAATTCAATTGAAGTGTTAGTATTAATGAAAGCCTTAATGATTTTATAACTTGAGAGCCACTGATGGTTCACAAATCTTAATTTGTCCATTTTTTTTTTTTCTTGTAAAAGGCTATACTTGGGAAGGATCTGGTATATTAAGTATTGCTTAGTAAAAATTACTGAAACTGGGATGTGTGCACATTTAATTACTGGGGCATTTCCTCCTTTGATGGAAGGGCCAGGTTTATGTGCGCTTTTCCCATTAATTTAGAATAGATTCTCATTTTACATAGATTTGATTCCTCATAGAAGGAGATAAATTAGACTTCTATTTGTCCTTTTTTTCAGGAAGCAAAACTAACAGATCAGCTACCACTTATCATTGTGTGTGATCGATTTGACTTCGTCCATGATTTGGTGCTCTATTTATATAGAAATAATCTTCAAAAGTATATAGAGATATATGTACAGAAGGTAAGTAATACAAAAGTAATTTTAAAGTATAATCTTACTAGTCTTACTAGTAATACAAAGGTAATTTTAAAGTATAATCTACTAGTAGATATTATTTCTCATAGTCTGGAAAATACTCATCCTTTTGAAACTATGTGCCTAATAAGAGTGGTCTATTATACTGTCTTTCAACACTTTTTGTCCCAGCAGAAGCCTTTCTTCATTAAAACTTCATATGTGTGCCAAGTGTGCAAAACATAAGAATAGAATTACTTGGGCAGTGCCTGTGGCTCAAAGGAGTAAGGCACCGGCCCCATAGTGGCAGGTTCAAACCCAGCCCCGGCCAAAAACTGCAAAAAAAAAAAAAAAAAAAAAAAATTAGAATTACTATAGTTGGAAAAAGTGGGGTTGCCTCAGGCCCTTGATAAGCTGTCAGGTATCCCTGCAGAGGTTCTAGATGCCAAACCACAGTTTTCAAACTATCTTAAATATATATAGGCTCAGTGCCCATAACTTAAGCAGTTAGGGTGTTAGCCACAGACAGCAAGGCTGGCGGGTTCAAATCCAGCCCAGGCCTGCCAAACAACAATGACAGCTACAACAACAACACAATAGCCGGGCACTGTGGTGGGCGCCTGTAGTCCCAGCAACTTGGGAGGCTGAGGCAAGAGAATTGCTTAAGCCCAAGAGTTGGAGACTGCTGTGAGCTGTGATGTTACGACACTCTACTGAGGGCAACATAATGAGTTTCTGTCTCCACACACACAAAAAAATAGATAGATAGATAGATAGTTACTTTACCTTTCAACTCTAGAAAGAAAATGACATTTCTAGGTGTTGCTGCTATAGGAACCTTTTTATTAGGCAGTGTTCCAGTCATTCTTTCACTTTGGCCTTATCTATCATTGATGGCATTGCCTAGGTAACTATTAATAATTAACCAAACCAATAGAGAGGAAAAGAAGTGCTTTCAATACTTTCTAATCCACAAAGTCTTGTTTTTAGCTAGACTTCCTGCTGAATTCCTGTCTAGTTGCAAATTTAGGCTTTCAGTTTATAGTTGAATTTTAAAACTGAGTTTAAAAGAGGGAAATAGGTTTTATTTGTTTTGAACTTCTCTTTGCTTATGGACATCATGGCATTCCTCTTTTTTTTAATCATAGGTGAATCCAAGTCGACTTCCTGTGGTTATTGGAGGATTACTTGATGTTGATTGCTCAGAAGATGTCATTAAAAACTTGATTCTTGTTGTAAGAGGACAGTTCTCTACTGATGAGCTTGTTGCTGAAGTGGAGAAAAGAAACAGGTGTAGTACCATTTTAACCTTCATAGCTGAGATTAAATTAGTAGCCTTATAACTGTAATGGATGAAAATAGAGCTAGTTGCCTCAGTTCCTCAGTATCTATGGTGCTCATTCAGGAGAATAATTTCCTGGAGATATCTACTTTAGAGGTGATAAGATAGCTGACAGCTCTGGGGAAAAAATGTTGTCTGAAATAGAAAATCTGTTAGGCTGGGCTTGGTGGCTCACCCCTGTAATCCTAGCACTCTGGGAAGCTTAGGTGGGTGGATGGCCTGAGCTCACGGTTCAAGCCCAGTATGAGCAAGAGCAAGACCCCAACTCTAAAAATAGTCAGGCATTGAGGCGGGTGCCTGTAGTCCCAGCTACTTGGGAGGCTGGGACAAGAGAATCGCTTGAGCCCAAGAGTTTGAGGTTGCTATGAGCTATGACGCCAGGGCGCTCTACTGAGGTTGACAGAGTGAGACTCTGTCTCAAAAAAGAAAAAAATCTGTTAACCTGGTTGATTTCTTTTTTATATTTTTTAATGTGTTATGTGATTTGACTTTGTATAATTTTTCAGTGTAAACTATTTAAGTAAGCTTCTTTTTTAGTTGGGTATGATACCAGTATGTTTAACAACTAACTCTTCGATAAATAGGATGGTGGTGTTTCAAATACAGGAGGGCAAAGAGTTCCCTGTGCAACTCTGAATTAGATTGATAATTATAGTTCCTTAATATGAGTTAAGAATTTCTAATATAGTGTAAGTGCTTCTAAAGGTTACTAGACTGAATCCTTTTTTTTAGCTGGAACATTTTTAGGAATTAGTGTTTGGGAAGTGGCTCATGGTACTGAAGGAGGTTAGTGAATTGGTATTATAATGGGAAGTTATTTGATCTAAAGAGGGTGCCAAAAAATTGTGTATACCTGTATTAAAATTGTAATACTCAAAGTCATGTTTGATTTCTGCAGTTACTCGAAATACAAGATGTAATATATGAGATAACAAAACATCTTCAGTATACAGGGTGGCCATAAAGTTCATGTGAAATTTAAATAGTTGTCAGGAACTTTATGGACACCCTATATATTGAATAATTTTATAATTTTAACATAGTCTTTTCCTTTTGGGAACCCTCTGTGTATTAAGAGATATCAAGAAAACCTATGATATTTATTTTGCACTCAATTGGGATAGATGACTTACTAATAGTATTTTTAGAGTTTGTAATAGAATGTTTCAAATATGGAGAAAATTTCAAATATGGAGAAAATTTTGCATTTAAGGATAATACGTACACAGTATAATACTGACGTAAAAGTTTGATGTCGTTTAGGTTATAACAGTTTAACATTTACAAAGAGAATCAGTTGAATCTTAAGTCTGATACCTAAAATCAGTCTTATTGCATATTCCAAGCAAACAGCCGTTATAGTTAGGTAATTTGATCTTTGGAAATTACATTGTGAAAAACTAGATTCATAACTTAAGTCAGTAGTGTAGATATGCCTTAGCTAATCTTTATTCTTTGAGTTGACATGGCACAGCTGCTTGGGTTGCGCATGTTTATAAAAGCTTGATTTTTGTCTTTATTAATGAAAACAATTAAGAGTATTTAATAGGCATTTTCATAATAGCTACATTAATTTGATAGTGAAAATAATGGAATAATGCCTTTTTTCTGGCTGCTTTTAATATTTAGACCGTGGTTGATCACTTGAGCCTCGGAGTTTAAGACTTGCCTGGGCAACAAAGAAAGACCCCATCTCTTACTTTTAAATATATATATATATGTGTGTGTGTGTGTGTGTATATGTGTGTATATATATATATGTATATATATATAAAAGAGTAAAAGAGTCATGGTCATCAGGACCATTGAAATTGAAACATAAGCTGTAGTGTAGCACAACCATGACTAATGGTAGATCATGATAGCTAAAACTATTAAACCAAAACTACAACTACCAAATCATGGGTGGCACCTGTGGCTCAAAGGAGTAGGGCACTGGCCCCGTATACCAGAGGTGGCAGATTCAAACCCAGCTCCAACCAAAAAAAAAAAAATTTAAACTACCAAATCTTATTCCCATTATATGTTTCAGGTACTGACTCCTTTGGCTTTACATAATGCCATGTTTTAACTGTGTTAAACACCAAAAGGAACTTTAGATAATCTGGCCTGTATCACACAATATCCCCATACTATCCCTAAACAAAATTTTCTAAAGCCCAGATATTTTTTCTGGTATAAAGAAAGGATAGTTTATGAATTTGTAATATTCTTATATCCTGATATAAGTAGATAGGTATATCTTAGAACAAAGATCTTGGAGAGCAAAAAAAGTCTTATATGCCTTCTGTGTAATCTTGGCAACTCAACCATCTTTTGAGTCTTAAATTCCCAATTTGTAATAGAATTGTTGGGAATTAAAAATAATGTAAAGCCAGGCGGGATGGTATGTGACTGTAATCTCAACTACTTAGGAGGCTGAGGTGGGGATATCATTTGGGTCCAGGAAGTTGAGGCAAAAGTGCACTGTGATCATACCTGTGAATAGCCACTGCACTTCGGCCTAGGCAACTTAGTGAGGCCCCGTCTCTATTTTTAAAAAGTATGTGAAAGCACATTATAGAACAGACGTCCTCAAACTACGGCCTGCAGGCCACATACGGAGGACATTTATCTGGCCCGCCGGGTGTTTTTGCCATCGCTGCCTGTCCTGCTTAGCAGCCGACTTGTCCCAGGGCCTGCAGTCTGGCCCTCCAACGGTCTGAAGGACAATGAACTGGCCCCCTGTTTAAAAAGTTTGAGGACCTCTGTTATAGACCATAGGTACTTGTAGTTAGTATGTCAAGAGTGTGTTTTTATAATACAGTAATTGTAAATTTGTGTTTTTTGTTTATTGTATGTTTCTCTCCTAGATTGAAACTGCTTCTGCCTTGGCTAGAGGCCAGGATTCATGAGGGCTGTGAGGAACCTGCTACTCACAATGCCTTAGCCAAAATCTACATAGACAGTAACAACAACCCAGAGAGATTTCTTCGTGAAAATCCTTATTACGATAGTCGTGTTGTTGGAAAGTATTGTGAGAAGAGAGATCCACATCTGGCCTGTGTTGCTTATGAGCGTGGCCAGTGTGATCTGGAACTTATTAATGTGAGTACTGCTAGCTGAATGTACAGAGAAATCTGCATTTTTAAAAACCTCTTATATGTCAGACTGGTGAACTTGGAGAGTCTGAGAGTGATTTTAAGTAAAAAAGCATTTTTGGATGGTGGGTATTTTTTGAAGACTTTATTTGAAAAGAATTGTAAACCTAGAAGTACCCCAAATAGTGAAGTCTATACCCTTTATCCTGATTATTGACCTATTAATGTTCTAATCCCACTAGCTTTATCATTCGCGTTGTCACATTATTTCATATACCATTCATACATACATTCATACGCATGTAATTTTTTGGCCATGTGATAATAAGCTGCATGCATTATGACCTAATACCCATTTGGGATTTATTTCCTAAGAATAACTTTCATACCCACATCATAGATACCACTTTCAGTCAGTCTTGATAGATTACTTTTAAGAATCTTTTTCATTGGAATTCTCACCATTCCAATTTTGTCAGTTGACCAAGAATGTCTTTGCAGTTATTTCTTCTTTAGTCTCATATTGCATGTAGTTATGTCTGTTTAGTTTCCTTTAATCTAGAATAGTTTTTGTTATCTTGTGACATTGATATCTTGTGAATAATAGTATTTTTTCTATTTGTAATCTTTTATTGAGGCAAAATTCATGTAACATCAAATTAACCATTTTATCATGAACAATTCAGTGGCATTTAGTAGATTTACAGTGCTGTCTAGTCTGCATCATTATCTAGTTCCAAGTTTTCATAGCCTCAAAGGAAACCCCATACTCATTAAGTAGCTCATATACCACCCCCAAGCCTCTGACAACCACTGAACTGTGCTCTGTTTCTATGTACATGTATTTGCCTCGTCTGTATATTTCATCTAAATGTAAAGTCTCTTAAAAAATTTCTGCTTGTGTTTGTCTGATTGTTCCTTTTGGTTAGGTTTATAACTTTCCATCTAGAATACACTTATATGGTATTTTGTCTTTCTCATGCAATTACATCCAGAGGTATGTGATGTCTATTTGTCCCCATTGTGATGTTAGTTTTAATCAAGTTGTCCCATTTCTCCATTGTGTGATTACTCATTCTCTTGCAGATATTAAGTAGTCTATGAATAGACTCATAAGACCATATAAATATCCTCTTGTTCCCTTCCCTCAAATTTAGCGTATGTTAATTCTTGCTTAAACCATTCTTCATGTGTTGGTTTATCCAAGTCCAGCACTTTCTTCACATTTGTCATGGAGCACTCACATATTCATGGATTTCTATTTTATTTAATGGGTTATAGGCTGCTATTCTTAGATATGATGCTGAAACTGTCCCTGTTTGGGCTGATGGGAACCTCTTCAGTTTGGTTCCATGTCCTTATGTTGTGGATTTATCAATCTTTGAGTGCTTATTTTCTGGGACACAATACACAAGGTTCATTTTGTACCTTCCTCACCCTTGGGAAGGTACAATAGAAAGCTGTGGAGGTGGATTCCTCTCACCAGATACTGAAGCATATTATCAGTCTTCTCAAATAACAGTGAAGTATTGGTGCATGAATAGGTAAGACTGGGAGGGTAGAACAGACAGTCCAAAATTAGGTGCAATTCAGGGTGCTTTTTAAAAGCTTCCAGAAATTGATAATTTTTCTTTCTATTGGTTAAATTTTAAGAGGAAAAATTTAGGTGTGACCTACTTACGATTATATAAGTAATGGATATTTTTTTCTATAAAACGATAAACAATGTTTAAATGATAGGAAATAACCTTTAAAAGTAAAGTCATTCTATAAAACATCTTTATTTCTACTTTAAAATTAATCTTTCCTATCTTTGTTAGGTTTGCAATGAGAATTCCCTGTTCAAAAGTCTTTCTCGCTACCTGGTTCGTCGAAAGGATCCCGAGTTGTGGGGTAGCGTGCTATTGGAAAGCAATCCTTACAGGAGACCTCTGATTGACCAGGTAAAATTGGCAAATGTGTTCAAGGCTCATTTTTTTAACTGCAAATAAAATCTCTTCCCTCATACCCAGATATACTCTAATGGATCTTCTTTAGCTATGAGAGAAGGCGGTACAAAGTAGAAGAAAATTAAAATTATGCCCTATGTAAGTGGATATAAATTTATATAAGTACAAATATACATATATATTACATTAAGAAAAATAAGATACATCCCCCCAAACAGGGTTCATCATAGTTTAAAAGGGAAACAGAAAATTAAGCGTTAAGGATTGCAATTATTAACCATTAACCTGAGAAGTGGCTAAATTAATTAAAAATATTTTAGACTTAAGTCAGCAAAAGATAAGGCTTGATAAGAGAAAATACAAAAGACGAAGTGGGGAAATTGTTAAATCTCGCTAATAAGAACAGAACTGCAAATGAGATGTGGTTTTGTACCTATATAAAATTAAAAATATAGGGCCAGGTGTGGTTGCTCATACCTGTGACCCTAGCACTCTGGGAGTCTAAGGTGGGTGGATTGCCTCAGCTCTGGAGTTTAAGACCAGCCTGACCAAGAATAAGACCCTATCTTTAAAAAAAAAAAAAAATTAGTTATGGGCATTGTGGGTGCCTGTAGTCCCAGCTATTTGGGGTGCCTAGGCAAGGAGATTACTTGAGCCAGGAGTTTGAAGTTGCTGTAGGCTGTGATGCTAGAGCACTCTACTGAGGTTGACAAAATAAAACTCTGTTGCAAGAAAGTAATAATAAAAAGTAGAAAAACTATCTGGATGTTGTAGTGGGCACCTTAAGTCCCAGCTACTTGGAAGCTGAGGCAAGAGGATCACTTGAGCCCAAGAGTTGAGGTTGCTGTGAGCTGTGAGACCATGGCCCTCTAGCCTAGGGCAACAGAGTAAATCTCTCAAAAAAAATACATTGTTTTTCTCTTTTATTCTTTTCTGCCTATTTCCAGTTTATTAGTGGGATTCTTATTAGGTAATATCTTTAAAAACTACCTTGACTCTCAGTTATTTCTCACATGTGCTTTGTAGGTTGTACAGACAGCCTTGTCTGAGACTCAGGACCCTGAAGAAGTGTCAGTAACTGTCAAGGCTTTTATGACTGCAGACCTTCCTAATGAACTTATTGAACTGCTGGAGAAAATTGTCCTTGATAACTCTGTATTCAGTGAACACAGGTATGCTATTAGTGAGTGATTGATTGGCTATTTGTCAGTACTTAATTTTGGGAAGGAACAAAAAGAAAGTTGTCTGAATTCTCACTGTGCTGTACCCACTCTCTTCTTTGCCTATGTCCTTAAAGTAAAAACCCCCTCTGTAGCCACACTGGTTATTTTTTATGACTGATACTTTTTAAATATTGCATTTAAAATATTCATTTCAGGAGGGCATGGTGGTTCCTGCCTATAATCTGAGCACTCTGGGAGGCTGAAATAAGAGTATCACTTGAGACCAGCCTGAGCAACGTAGCAAGACAAAAAATAGAAAAATTAGCCAGTTGTGGTGATCACACGCCTGTAGTCCCAGTTACTTGGGAGGCTGAGGTGGGAGGATCACTTAAGCCCAGGAGTTGGAGGTTGCAGTTAATTTTGATGAGGTCACTGTTGTTTAGCCTGGGCAATAGAGTGAGACTATCTCAAATAAATAAATAAAATATTTACTCCTTTTCTTAAAGGAATCTACAAAATCTCCTCATTCTCACGGCGATTAAGGCTGACCGTACACGTGTTATGGAGTATATTAACCGCCTTGATAATTATGATGCCCCAGATATTGCCAATATTGCCATCAGCAATGAGCTGTTTGAAGAAGCATTTGCTATTTTCCGGAAATTCGATGTCAATACTTCGGCAGTACAGGTAAATTTTCAGATTACACAAGTTGAATTACTGTATGCAGTGCCTCCTCTTGATTCAGTACATGCATTGTCCTATGATGGTGGATGTAATTGTTGTGCCAGTAGAAGAACAATAAAATGCTATCAGCTTAAATGTAATTGCTATAAGATCCAGTTTGTTACGATTCTAATTCAAAAATTGGTTGTCTAGGTCTTGATTGAACATATTGGAAACTTGGATCGAGCATATGAGTTTGCTGAACGATGCAATGAACCTGCAGTGTGGAGTCAACTTGCGAAAGCCCAGTTGCAGAAAGGAATGGTGAAAGAAGCCATTGATTCTTACATCAAAGCAGATGATCCTTCATCCTACATGGAAGTTGTTCAGGCTGCCAATACTAGTGGTATGACTTCTTACCTTTATGTGTTAAGAATTCAGAAAATGATGAAGCATTAAGATACCTGTTCTGAATTATGTAGGAGTTGGACACTATGTGGTTAGTCATGAAAACTTTTAGCCCTCCCATCTTAGTCCACATACAGAGAGGCTATATATTGTGAACTTTAAGGTCTGTGGGAAAGATCAGCTTTCTATTTTAAAGTCTTTTTTTGTTGTTGTTTTTTTGTTTTTTTGTTTTGAAGTCTTATAAAATTTTGGTAAGAGTTCTAATCTTAAAAGTTCAAGGAAAAAGGGAATTCACCTATTTGGTCAGTGATAATAGAGAAGTGTAATTTTGCAATTTCTGTAACTCTATTGCGGTTCTTACTTACTTGAAAAAATAAACATAGAATGTTAGTGTTTGGACTACTATTTTTTTCTGTGCTTAGGAAACTGGGAGGAACTGGTGAAGTACTTGCAGATGGCCCGTAAAAAGGCTCGAGAGTCCTATGTGGAAACAGAATTGATATTTGCCTTGGCTAAGACAAACCGCCTTGCAGAGTTAGAAGAGTTCATCAATGGTCCAAATAATGCTCATATCCAACAAGTAGGTTTCCTTTTCATCTTTTTTTAAGCAGGGTAAAAATAAATAATTGAGCAACTTGCATTAGTTTGCAATCAACACATCATAACTGAAGTGTTCCCAGGAAAAATCTTACTGGAATATAAAATATTTCCAAGATGTTAATTTGGAAAGAGAATTAAGCTAATATTAATGTATTACTGAAAATGAATTGTCCTTTTTCTTCCAGGTTGGTGACCGTTGTTATGATGAAAAAATGTATGATGCTGCTAAGTTGCTATACAATAATGTTTCTAATTTCGGACGCTTGGCATCTACCCTGGTTCACCTGGGTGAATATCAGGCAGCTGTTGATGGAGCTCGGAAAGCTAACAGTACTAGAACATGGAAAGAGGTAATCTAAACACAAATTCAAGATCTGTTTGGAAATGTTGTTTAAACTGATCACAAGTTGGAAACACTCGTTATGCCTGTATTTGAGTTCACATAGAGGAAATGTTTATTGTAGGTCTGCTTCGCCTGTGTTGATGGGAAAGAATTTCGTCTTGCTCAGATGTGTGGGCTTCATATTGTTGTGCATGCAGATGAATTAGAGGAACTTATCAACTACTATCAGGTAATGAACAGGAGCCTTTTATGTAATCTGAGACCCTTGATCACAGATATTCGCATCTTTAATTGCATATTTCTCTTGTGTAGGATCGTGGATATTTTGAAGAACTGATAACCATGTTGGAAGCAGCATTGGGACTTGAGCGAGCTCACATGGGAATGTTTACCGAATTAGCTATTTTATACTCTAAATTTAAGCCTCAGAAGATGAGGGAGCATCTAGAGCTGTTCTGGTCTAGAGTGAATATTCCTAAGGTAACCAAACTCTAACATTATGAAGTAACTCTGTAGCTATCACTAATACATAAAAGCATTTTTTTTTAAAAGTCTTTTAGCTTAGGAATTAGAAACTCATTTCAAGCAATTATATCTTACACAGGTGCTAAGAGCTGCAGAACAAGCTCATCTTTGGGCAGAACTGGTGTTTTTGTATGACAAGTATGAAGAATATGATAATGCCATAATTACCATGATGAATCATCCAACTGATGCATGGAAAGAAGGGCAGTTCAAAGATATCATTACCAAGGTGTGTACCTTCTTTAGAAGAGAAAGGCTTCAGAGGAGCACGCTCACTAGGTGACTTACATATGGAGTTTTCCATTTTAGGTTGCCAATGTGGAACTATATTACAGAGCAATACAGTTCTACTTAGAATTCAAGCCTCTGTTGTTAAATGATTTGCTGATGGTGCTGTCTCCACGGTTGGATCACACTCGTGCAGTCAATTATTTTAGCAAGGTAATAATTTTAAACCAAAGCTTCATAGCAAGGTTTTAAGACATACTGTATAACTTTTGTTCCTAGAACTTTAATAAGATGCTATATTTGTAACAAACTCTTTATTTTAAAGGTTAAACAGCTACCATTGGTGAAACCATATTTGCGTTCAGTTCAGAACCACAACAACAAATCTGTGAATGAATCACTGAACAATCTCTTTATTACAGAAGAAGATTATCAGGTGAAACATTTGATTCTTACATATATTCTCAACACTCAAGTTATGGTTGTGTTGTAAAGTTGGTATATTTTGCCACTTAAAAAGCCCATTATCCTGATTATAAGCAGTAGGTACCTATATGCCTGGGAAATGTAGTGAGGTTAAATAAGTGCAGACAGAATAGGGACTGAAGACCCCATTCTTGGCAAGGGAAAACACCCACAGAAAAAGGGAAAAACAGAGAAATAAGCTAAGCAAGCTAAGCTAAACCAGCAGCTAAATTCCTTATCTGAGCAGTTCCTGAATTTCCTAGAAGCCTTGCATGTAAGGCATATAGCTTGCAAACACCTCTGCTAGGTAAGCACTCTGAAGAAAGAGTGGCCTTAGAGGAAGCTATGTGCAAGGCCTGGGAGGAACATTAACTAAGCCATCCCTTGCCCAGTCAGCATTCAAAGCAAATACCCAGGCTCAGCACCCATAGCTCTGTGAGTAGGGCACAGGCCACATATACTGAAGCTGGCAGGTTTGAGCCCAGCCTGGCCCGCTAAACAACAATGACAACTACAACCAAAAAATAGCTGGACGTTGTGGTAGGCACCTATAGTCCCAGCTACTTGGAAGGCTGAGGCAAGAGAATCGCTTAAGCCAAAGAGGTTGCTGTGAGCTGTGATGCCATGGCACTCTACTGAGGGTCACATAAAGAGACAGGGTCTCAAAAAAAAAGCAAATACCCATTGTGGGGATTTGTATTATGGCCAGGGCAGAAATCAAGGGAACACCTTAAGCTCTTGAAATATGGGCAGGAGGGCCTATACCCCCTTATCACAGAGGAAGATGCCTCTGGGGTGGAGATGTGAAGAAAATTCTTCTGTTCTACTGATGGTTCAGGGAGACTAATGCAGGTGGCATCTACTCCACAGTGAACTTGTGAGAATTAACCTCTCTCAAGGAATCTCTGTGATCACAGACGGGAGGCTGTCCCCACATGAGGCTCAGGTTTCGGATTTCTCAAGGCTGCTCAGACCCTTAAAGTTAATGATTATAGATAGAATAAGAACTAACATGCTTACTCAGAGAAACTGCTGGTGTTTTTGTTCCCTTCCTCAGCTTAACCTCTGAGCTAAATGAGCAAAATAGCTTTCAATAAAAGCTGAGTGGGGGCTCGGCGCCTGTGGCTCAAGTGGCTAAAGCGCCAGCCACATACACCTAAGGT
>NW_003852489.1:3846650-3858039 GCF_000181295.1 Otolemur garnettii
AACCCGCCACCTCCAGGGTATGGGGCCAGCACCCTACTCCTTTGAGCCACAGGCGCTGCTGCCTTTTTTCACTTTTTTTTGTTTGTTTAGCAGTCCAGGGCCAGGTTCAAACTTACCAGCCCTGAAGCATGTGGCTGGCACCATAACCACTAAGCTACAGGCGCCCAGCCATGTGTCCTGTCTCTTTATCTCGCTGCTTCTAACTTCACTTTTTTTCAGTCGAATCGCTACCAGTTCCACAGGTCTTAAAGGACACTGCCCCCCAGGCGGGACCCCAACAAATAAGTGCTATGTTTTCAGAATTTTACTTAGATCTTATATAAAGTACTGCTCTAGAAAAAAAGGAATGGGAGCTGGGCACATGCTTGTAGTCTCAGCTACTTGCGAAGGCTGAGGCTGGAAGACTGCTTGAGCCCAGGAGTTCAAATGTAGCCTGGGCAATGTAGCGAGACTCTATCTCTAAAAAGCAAAACAAAAAAGCTGCAGTTACTTTATTGCTAACATTGGATTATATTTAAGACCAAAGAAATCTGTAATCTCTTACCTAGTCTATTAAACTTTATTTAACTGTATTAACCTATATTAACTGTATTTATTCACTATTTTTCTTCACAATACCTAATTAATATTTATTTTTTGATAAACTTTCTCTTATGAAGGATTTTGCTAGTTTCCTTTTTTCCCTTGCTATCAGCAAGATTTTCTGTTAGACTTATTTAGCCCATGCTTATCTGTACTGCTGAATATCATGCTGAGTTGTACTAGGAATTTCCCTTGAGCATAAAATCTTACTCTCCAAATTATTAACCCTTTTAATTTCAGGCTGGGCGTAATGGCTCAAGCCTATAATCCTACTACTCTGGGACGCCGAGGCTGGTGGATTGCCTGAGCTCTGGAGTTCAAGAACCTGAGCTAGATAAAGACCCTGTCTGTAAAAATAGCTAGGCATTGTGGTGAGTGCCTATAGTCCCAGCTACTCAGGAGGCTGAGGATCCCTTGAGCCCCCAAGAGTTTGAGGTTGCTGTGAGCTGTGATGCCAGGGCACTTTACTAAGGATGACAAAGAGTCCATCTCAAAATAAGTAAATAAATAAGTCCTTTCAATTTCATAACTATTCAAGTTAGTCCTTGATACTGAAAACCTTGGACAAAATTTTATCTTAGGAAAACTAACAGTATACCTTAGAGGACATCATTATCATATAATTAGATTGAAGAAACTTGACACGTACAGATTATAACTACATAGTTTGATGCTTGATCTAGACTGTCATTACATGTTACCATCTAATGAGCTCATTGGTCAAGAAGTGGAACACTGATTTGGCATTTGGTAGGTGGCTTTGTTTTATTTAAGATTAATGTGGGGGTAGAAACAACTAGGTTACAATGTTTGCATTTCTTAGGTAGAGTCCCCCCTATAGTTGTGTCCCACACTCAAGATGTCTGCCATATACCCTTATGTTGTGTTATTTTATTTCTTTTAAGGCTCTACGAACATCAATAGATGCTTATGACAACTTTGATAATATCTCACTTGCTCAGCGTTTGGAAAAACATGAACTTATTGAGTTCAGAAGAATTGCTGCTTATCTCTTCAAAGGAAACAATCGCTGGAAACAGAGTGTTGAGCTGTGCAAGAAAGACAGCCTTTACAAGGTTGATAAAGTTGGTGGGGGCAGGGCTGTTAAACCAAACCTAAAATGATTTATTTCAAGTGATTATATTCTATAAAAGTATTAATTTTGTGAATGTGAGAGTTGACTTTAAGCTCCCATGTGAAGAGAGCTGACAATGGCAGTTAAGTCAGTAGATTTATTAATTCTAGGGACTTACATTAAGGTTGAACTTACTGTTTAAGAAAAGCCTGTCCTTTTCTTTCAAAATATTAATTATATAAGTAAGAGGCATTTCCCCCCCCTTGGAAATGCACATTTACGTTTTTGGAAAGCTTCCGGTGTATAGTACTTGGTTTACCAGTTTCCCATGTTCACGTTTAATATGCTTGACCTTCACTGTTTCCTTTGACTAGGATGCAATGCAGTATGCCTCTGAATCTAAAGATACTGAGTTGGCTGAAGAACTCTTGCAGTGGTTTTTGCAGGAAGAAAAAAGAGAGTGCTTTGGAGCTTGCCTTTTTACCTGTTACGATCTTTTAAGGCCTGATGTTGTCTTGGAAACTGCATGGAGGCACAATATCATGGATTTTGCCATGCCCTATTTCATCCAGGTCATGAAGGAATACTTGACAAAGGTAATGTACTCCTTGTGAGTGTATTCACTCAGATACTTACCATGCAGATATGTAGAATTCTACATGCAAAGGTTTTTAAAAATATTTTTTCTCTAATAAAAGTTATCCAGTTGATCATAAAAAATATTCTTGATCTCTAGAATTTTTTTTTTAATTAATTAGAAAGGGAATATAAACACAGCTTGTCATAGTGTTTACCCTCAGTGTATTTCTGAGGATGAATAATCTGTTTTTTTTAAATATTTGATAAATTTTGTTTTCAAAATAGCATCTTTCTCAAAATTCCTATAACTCAGATGTTCATAACTAGTACTGTAGATTTCCTTTTATTGGGTTGATTCCTGACTTCAATTATGTCTATGCCTATTTCCCCTGGGAAAGCCGCATGTGTATTAACATTTTATTAATCTTCATAATTTTTCAAAAATCTAACCCCTAATTTAAAAATATTATAGGAGATTAACAACCATGTTTCCTAAAAACACATTAAACAAGCTGGGGCATAATTACCTTATAAAATTCACTCTTTGTCTTAGTGTCCCTTGTTCATGTTGATGTCAGAATATTTTTTATTTGCCATATTCTCAGCAGTTACTAGCTTTCTCCCTGTACATTTTAAAATGGTTATCAAGGATCCGTTTTGTCAAAGCAAGACATGCTTAAAATCAGAGTCTCACATCTGATCTCTTTAGCCTGCCTGAATAAAGGGGAGGAAAAAGCACTACTAACAATCCCCAGGGATACCAAATTTTTCCTTAGGATATCACCTAATTAGATACCATTGTGTTTACTTAAAATTTTTAAAGAATTAACCCTTTCTATATGTAAAGTTCAGTGTAAAAGAAAAAACAGTTGCCTTATCTTAGCAATAGATGAGAGTAGCATCTTTTCTTAATGCATAATGCCAACTTGGGAGACTTGGCTCTAAGCTGCTGTTAACCTAAGTGCTATATATTTTACTAGTTATTGAGCTGCTTTCTTTCACACTGACTGTAGCATAAATTCTTCTGCAGTAAGCTTTGAAGTTAAAAAAAATTCTAAATTTTGCTTCCAGTATGCCCTTTATTTTCACTTCTCTCATATCTTTTTTAGTATTAGATGTTTCTCCCCTAAACCTTTGTTGCTGATTCTACCTTTTTATGCTCAATATGGAATTTGATTTTTTTCTAAGCTGCACCTTCTGAATTCCTTTGCAGGTTGATGCAATAAAGGAAAAGGTGAAAGTTGATTCTTTTCCATCTTTAAGTCTGGAGGACTAAGTCTAAGGAATTTGCATGATTTTTTTCCTTCCTTTTCTACACTGCTGCTGCTGCTTTTTCCCCCCAATAAATTTTCACTAAAGCCTCTGCAAGTCCCTTGAAACATAACTATAATAGA
Source organism: Otolemur garnettii (assembly GCF_000181295.1). Taxonomy (NCBI): domain Eukaryota; kingdom Metazoa; phylum Chordata; class Mammalia; order Primates; family Galagidae; genus Otolemur; species Otolemur garnettii. Next base: position 3,850,281 of record NW_003852489.1, read on the forward strand.
GCTGTAGGACATTAGTAGATGTTTGCTACTAATCGGCTAATAGGCTTTAGGAAGGGCAGGAGGCTAATCAGTAGTTGGTTCACAGTCTCTCTTAAATATATTATTAAAAAACTGAGCATGGTGAGTTTCCATATTAATTCCAAAGTATCAGGAAATTTCTCTTCCCTGTCAGGGTATCTGGACCATAATAGGACTTTCTTAATACTTGAAATAAATTAAAACAGCCTCTGGTTTTATTTTGTGAGTTTGCCTGACAGTTGTTGAATTTATATATGTATATATATGCCCTAAAAGACTTTTGGGGTTTTTTTTGTTATCGAAGGACTGTGATCCAGTTTCTGATCTCTTGATTCTTACTAATTTTTTGCTCAAAGTAGATACAAGAGATACTAGCTGCTTCCGAAGAGACTTTCCTCATGTTTCTCCAGGTGTCCAGTTCTTATGGTGCTAGTCCATTTTTAAGAGGAATCAAAACCTTTTGAATCATGAGAGCCAAGCTTGCTATAATTGTTGCTGAGCAACATGGATTATTTGTTTACAATGAAGCAATATTAACTTCTACTTTCTGTAATAATTGTACACCTCTGAAACTACCAAAAGTTGCTCTTATTGATCAGTTGGCTTGTCTAAGAAGGTCAAATTTAAGCACCTCGTGGCCGCTGCTTTCTTCATTGGCTTGTCTCCAACCCAACATAAATGGAACAAACTTAGAAATGTGTATGTTATCAAATTGTTCTTAGAAAATGGTGGAAGGTAGAGGAGAGTTGAAACAAATTTAAAAGAATTTGTGTAGGGGACAAAGCCTTAAGGATTACATTGAACCAAACTGGAGTCACCACTGGAACTTAGGGCAAACCTGAGTAAAATGCATTGTGTGTGAGACCCTTCAGCAGCTAGTAGGCAAGGCAGTTAGAAAGCGTGTGTGTGAAAAACAGGTAATTGAACTGCGGTGTTATGCATTGTTTCAAATCAAGCATGTACAACAGTCATTGCAATTACATCATACTACTTTTGAAACTCTTAGAGCATTGCTGTGGGCTGTGTGTGTTTCTTGAGAGCCTGTATAGCAACAGTCATCTTCAGATCTCACTTCTTGCTTCAGTACTTTTGCCTTTTTTTCATGCACACATACACCAAAATAACTGACTGCATGTTAACTTTTCCTCTGCAGCATATTGCAGTCTTTGTGGAAAAGCCTTTTACATTTTAGTGAATTTTCAGTAGTACAGATGGAGCTGAATTCAGTGACATACTTACCTCTCATTCTTTTTAAATCCAAGGATCAGAAACTTTTGTTACAGCTCTTAACAAAAGCTTGTGTTCATAAAAGCCTTCTCTGCTTTTCTTTTTTGAGCAACCTAAATTGGGTCAGTAGAAATAAAAATTGGGTGTTTCCATGCCAGAGGCTGTCCCATTATATAGAAAAATCAAAATTTTTTTGCTTAGCTTGATGCTGTTCCTTCAGAATTTTTAATTTTTCCCTATGCCAAACCTGCCTATGTCTATGCCTGGACATTGTGATATTCCTAGCTCTTCTAAGTCTTCCATGTATTTCTGTAATAGGATTTTCAGGTTTAACATCTGATTCAGACATAACTTTTAAACACGTATTCACTTTAGATTCTTTTCTTTGAAAGTATGGAAGTGTATTATACAGTGGTGGCTTTTTGGTTGTTTCATTTTTCTTTGTATAAGCTATTATGTACAGGCATCCATGTATTTTTCTATATAACTTCTTTAGCTCACTCTTCGATACTGATTAGTTAGCAAAACTCCATCTGACCCTTGGTAGCACAGAACTGTGCTTTAAATTCTATAGATGTAATCATTTTTGTTGCTAAGTTTGGATGCCAAACAGTGGGTATTTTACATAGTATTTATATATTCCATAATAATCTCTGATGTTAGCATAATTTATAACACAATTATGGCTATAAAATAGGATAATAGGCTCAGTGCCTATAGCTCAAGTGGCTAAGGCACCAGCCTCATACACCAGAGCTGGTGGGTTCAAATCCAGCCCAGGCCTGCCAAACAACAGTGACAACTGCAACCAAAAAATAGCTGGGTGTTGTGGCAGGCACCTATAGTCCCAGCTCCTTGAGAGGCTGAGGCAAGGCAAGAGAATCACTTAAGCCCAGGAGTTAGAGGTTGCTATAAGCTGTGATGCCACAGCACTCTACCCAAGGCAACAGCTTGAGGCTCTGTCTCAAAAAAAAAAGGATAATAGTGTACAAAAGCAAATCCATCTTCCTAGGGTAGAAAAAGCACATCAGCACATTTCATCTACACAAATCCAGAGTCTATTTAGGCTTATTTTTTACAAACTTTGAGTTCCCTGACAAAGTTGGATTAGACCCATATTTATAGTATTTAACATGAAACAATTAAAATAAGTACAAAACATTGTCCTAACTTAATGGCCTATGTGAAGACTAATATTTCACATGGAAATGAGGTGCCACTTTAACCTTGTTAGGACTAGATCTTTACAGCTTTTTCTCTGAAGTCTGGATGTCTTTTTTCGTGAGTGATTTTTTCCACCATTTGTCTTTTCAAAGAACATTCATAAAATGTTCTTCCCTGCACTTTGCCCCCCAATCTCACCCAGCACATTTATGAAAACCACTAGTAATAGGTTGCATTGAGACATGAAATTTAATTTTACTTAGAATATAATGTTAAGCCAATTAATTATAAGGCTTTGGTTGAGATACCAATTTTTAAATACATTTACAAAAACAAATACAGTATAGTATAAAAGGCCATGGAAGTTGCATGGTGAAGGAGATTCCCTAACCCAGGGCCATAATGTCAATTTTCTCTGAATCTTCACAGAATTCACAGAATCAATCATATTAGCCATAGAAGAAACTTGGCAGATCATTTCATTCAACTTTCTCGATCTATAAAGAAGGAAATGGAGGACCAGTGCAATGGTTTGCCAAGGTCACAAAACTGGTTAGTGGAAGGATCTAGGCATTCTCACTACATTCTTTCACTAATACATTTGGACTCCTAAAGAATTATTTATCTGACACTATACACTTTGATTCAGAGTAGCAACAATTTTCTTTCTCAAAGAAGTTGGAAAAATTGAGCTTTCCCAAATATTTCTTTGAAAGTAGAGCCACTTAGCATTAAAACATACAGCTTGTCTTTCTACAAAAGGATGGAATGTGGAGCCAACTGAATTTTAAACTTCAGTCTGCACTTGTAACCAATATTAGTAGTAGTACACAATTGGCAAAAATAGTTTACTCTGCACAAGTACTTGTCATTGGACTCGTTTTACTTTTTTGAATACCATTTCTTCTGGGGAGGGAAGTCTGGCCAGTTTATGAGTTCACTACCATGGTTGATAGGTTTTAAACTTCACTTGCAAAAGTGGTTCCTTCCCTCCCTCAGGCTGCATCCTAGCATGCCCAGTTTTAGCCTGGCCTGAGCTTTTATGGCATTTATAAATCCCTCTGTCTTGAGGGTTTATAATGACAGTGCTGAAAACCACCTTGACTAAAGTATGAACATTGCCATTGAACTTGAGGGGGCCTGAGAATGTTCTTTCTAGTCTGTTTTATTTTGACAGAATTTAACATACTAAGGCTTTTCCACTTTCTGCCATACAATCTAGGTTTGTAATACTTTTGGGGTACTAATTAAGGTAACTTATTTTTTCCCAGGTGGATAAATTAGACGCTTCAGAATCGCTAAGAAAAGAAGAAGAACAAGCAACAGAGACACAACCAATTGTTTATGGTAATTTCTTTCTTTAGAGATTCTACCTCAAAATAGAAATATAAGAAGCTTCCAAAGTGGAAAAAGGCTTCCTGAGTTAAAGAATGCTCCTTCGTTGTCATATTCTTTTCTGAGAACACTGTTAAGGGCAGGCATTGACATTATTCAGTAAAATAATCTTAAGTGCAAGGAAACTTTACAAAGTTGTTTAAGATCATAACATTATTTCCCTGTCATCTGGTCACTGGCTGATTACTTGCTTATAAGTTAGAGTAAGAAATACTGATGAATTCAGTTTTCTGAAGAGTGAAAAGTGATTCAGTATGCCAGGGGAGGCTTTAGTATGCCATAAAAAGTACTTCCTCACTTTAATTCAAATCAGGGCAGAAAATTGGGTAGTTTTTCCTTTTGAGAACTTTCCAGAGAGAGATCTTCAAACTCTCAAGTGAATATTTAAGGCAATTTAATTTCTTATACCTGCATATCTGAATTATTTCCCTTTTCCATTTCATACCTGTTGAATAGAATCATCTGAACAATAATAAAAGGTGTATAAAGGTTAGACCACTATATCCAGGTGTTCTTTGGAGGGGAGCATAAAAATATGACCATTACATCTCAGGCTACTGAAGAAAATAATATACATACTTTTATTATGGCATTGTCTCCTTTTCACTATAGAGAAAAAGTATTTGGCAATTTAAGGAACTGGATATTTTGGTAAAGGTAAACTTAAGAGTGGATTCTAGGAGATGAGAGCAAGATTGTTGTCGTAAGCAGAAACAGAAACAGAGTGGGTATAATTCGGGGGTACCTACTGAACTTGGCTTCTTCTAGGGTGCTTAAATGGGCAGTTGAAAATAAGCTTGGAATTTCAAGACAGATGTCAGTATCAAGGTTAGGGATATTTTCAAACTGTTTCCAAAAGCAATTTGCTTAAGACAACTTTGGTTGTTAGCCATAGCAAAGAAGACATGAGTTTACTTGCGTTGGGAGAAAACTAGGTTTATGCTGGGTGTGGTGGCTCACACCTGTATTCTAGCACTCTGGGAGGCCAAGGTAGGTGGATTGCCTGAGCTTAGAATTTCGAGACCAGCCTGAGCAAGAGTGAGATCCCCATCTCTAAAAAGAACCGGGTGTTATGGTGGGTGCCTGTAGTCCCAGCTACTTAGGGAGGCTGAGGCAAGAGGATCACTTGTGCCCAAGAGTTTCAGGTTGCTGTGAGCTATGATGCTCTCTACTGAGGGCAACAAAGACTATCTCAAAAGAAAAAGAAAACTAGTTTTACAATTTTGTTTTTTGAGACAGAATCTCCCTATCTTGCCCTTGGTAGAGTGCTGTGGCATTATAGCAACCTCAAACTCTTGGGCTTAAGTGATTCACTTGCCTCAGCCTCCTGATTAGCTGGGACTACAGGCACCTGCCATAACACCCGGCTATTTTGTTGTTGTTGTAGTAGTAGTTGTTTGGCAGGCCTGGGCCAGGTTTGAACCTACCAGCCTCAGTGTATATGGCTGGTGCCCTAGCTGCTGAGCTCAGGAGCTGAGCTGCAGGTGCCAAGCCTAGGTTTACATTTTAGTGGGAGATTGGAGGAGTATTTGTTTTGGGGGTGTTACATGTTTTCTCTCCAAATGTAGCATGATTTATGTATGTGGGCAACAAGTATTTAAACCCAAGAGTATCAACATAGTATTTGACAGGTGTACATTGAAATATATGTCATACCTAATGCATTTCATACCTCATGCCTATTTGAATATGTCTTATTTTTGATTATTGTCTCTAAATTAGTGCTGGATTCTTTGCTAGAAATTCATTAAGTTTCATTAGATATATTTAAATCAGAAATTTCAATCTAACTTTAAAAGTTCATTTATATATTAAAACATGTCATTTAAAAAAAGTTTTCATGTGCTGATTTACTGTGTCACTAAAAGTAATGTGTAGGTACCGTGTGAGAGGCTTGTTGGCAGAAATCTGACCTGCTCACGTCAAGTATGCTTTAAATGCTACATGTCTGGCTCTTGGCCCTGCACTGTTGGATTTTTAGGCAGGACTCTTCTTAAGAGAGAAACAGTCATGCCAAAATTGTGACAGTCCAAAGTGCTCTGACACATTTATAAGTTAAGATTATGCTGCTAGAGTAGGGGAGATTAGAAACAATGCTAATAGTTTCTCCTGCCTCCTTGCCCTTGCCCTTCTCGTTTTCTTTAGGTCAACCCCAGTTGATGCTGACAGCAGGACCCAGTGTTGCCGTCCCTCCACAGGCACCTTTTGGTTATGGTTATACTGCACCACCCTATGGACAGCCTCAGCCTGGTTTCGGGTACAGCATGTGAGGTGGAAAGCTGATCTTGTAGTCGCCTATTTTCATCCTGAAACATCGTCTCTACCCACTTCTCAGTTTATAACAAGGGAAACAGGCAACGTGTTCTTGTAACCTTTATTTCATGAAGGACTACTTTTTGTTTCTAACTATAAACTTGGATCACCTACGTTAAAACATTATTTCACATTCCACATCATTTTAGAATTTATTTTCAAAGGGGAATAGTTTCAATGTTTTATTCACTTTGGCTTTTTTTCTTACCCCTCATTCTTTGAAGAACTGCTTAATATTCAATCTGTTGTGAAGAACCTGATTTGCACTCTGTAGTGTTTAAAGAAAAAAAGAAACTCTAATACTGAATCTCTTAAATTTAGCATATGTAAACAGCTTAATATGTATTGTCTAAATGCATTTAAATCTCTTTTATTCAAAGAAAAGCTAAAGCAAAAATACTGGTATATGACCATGCAAGACTGTCAGTTTCAACAAAGACAACACTAATCAGCGTATCCTACATTGGATTGCAGTGCTCTCCAAATTATTTGAAAAATGCATACAGACAACTAGCCTGATTTTTAAATGAGCATAAAAAGTCCTCTAACCTATGCAGGTTTTCCCATTACGCATATAGAGAAAATGCTAGTGTGTTTTGCTCACTTTATATGTAACAGGTGCCCTTACGTTGTGCTGTATCCTGTGCTTTTTGTGTGGGACCATTCCATTCAGGAACAAAGAGCACCATGATTCCAATCTTGTGTGTACTAACCCTTCCCTGAGGTTTGTGTATGTTGGATATTGTGGTGTTTTAGATCACTGAGTGTACAGAAGAGAGAAATTCAAACAAAATATTGCTGTTCTTCAGTTTTGTTTTGTGGAATTTGAAATTACTCAAATTTAAAATAAATTACTGGACTGTGGAAATAACATGTAGAATTGCAGTTTTAATTAAATATCTCTCAAATCCAAAGAACAATAGTTTTGGAAGTTTCATATTGGATACTCAGGCATGATATAGGGAACCATGAAAGGGGCATGAAAATTGGTACATATGAAGAAACTGTATTATATTATGTATAATCTTATAGCTAATAAGGTACAATACAGTTTAAAGCCCAGTCACTATTAGAGTGGGCTACATTTCATCTATTTCCAACATTTTAACCAAGTGACAAGCATTTCATTTAAGTGAGCAAATGGTGGATGTTAAGTTAATTTAACTTGAAGTAAAATATATTTGAACATCTAATTAAGGTGCCTAAACTATGGATATTTCAAGTTGATTTTTTTAAATGAGTGTGAATTCAACTCTTGCTTATGGCTGAGAATATTACTACTTTTAAGTTCGTTTCACTATCTCTTCCTTAATCCTCAGAAGTTATATAGCCCCTTGCCCAGTCTTGTATTGCTGTACAACTCTTTTTTTTTTTTTTGAAACCGAGTCTCATTCTGTTGCTCTGGGTAGAGTGCCATGGCGTCAGAGCTCACAGCAACCTCCCAACTGTGGAGCTCAAGCCCTTTGCTCAGCCTCCCAAGTAGCTGAGACTACAGGTGCTACCTAGTTTTTCTTTTTTATAGTAGAGACAGGACTCTTTCTTGGGCTGGTCTCAAACTCCTGACCTTAGGCAATCCACCTGCCTTGGCCTCCCAGAGTGCTAGGATTACAGGCCTGAGCCACCATTCCTGGCCTGCTGTATA
>NW_003852489.1:3858179-3859296 GCF_000181295.1 Otolemur garnettii
CCTGGCCTGCTGTATAACTCCTACCATGAGATTGACTGAAGAATTTTTTTTAAAAAACTTAAAACCCCCAAGCCTTTTCCGCACCTTTAGTCCTCCACAACCACCCCGTCTTCATATAGGAAACTGGAGTGTTAGCTAGAAAATTCCTTTTGGTTTATCATAGTGAAAGCATCTTGCCAGGGCTGTACATGTGTTCCTGGATCTCTGGTCCCTTTCTTCATTGTTAACAAATCAAGACGGAGAATAGTGATGGCGCCTCGAAGCTCATTCTTTTAAGTTACAAGATTGTTCTGCTTGTGCCTTTCCTATACTTCCAATCAACTGGTTTGTATCCAGTGGCATAGTTTTTCCTTTACCCTCCCTAACAGAAGCAATTAAAAATACTTCAGTAAAGGTTTTCTTGTAGCAAACAATTTTTTAAAGGAAAAAGTGGTTTTATTTTAAACAAAAAAGGCTTTTTAAGCGTGTGCTGTGTTCTGTGATGTTAAATTGCTACTTAAACCATCCATACCTGGCTACAGTAGAAAGAGAACCCTCTGTGATGTATTATGTTCAGACCCTGAGCCATTACCACTGAGCATTTTCAGAATTATGTAGGAAATTATCTTTAAATCACAAAATGCCTAGCCCAAGACTGGGCAATTGCAAGAGTACACTAAATGGCAAAATTAACTGGTAATAAACTGTGTTTCAAGCAAAGAATCTTCCCTAATGTAATTCTGAGTTTATCAAAGATATTCTAAAGGAACTAAAAACAGACAGGGCACTATAAGTTCTTACCATTCTCTAAATGTAACTTGAAAAGGAGGAAAGATTGATTAGTGGAAAGCTTCCAGACGGCAAGCAAGATCAGTGATCTTTCCTAGTATCCAAATATCACGTATTTGTACAGTAGCTATACTTGTTGAAAATTATTATCACCATGGCCACTACCAGTGTATAATCTTGCAAAACTAGGGATCTCCAAGTAGTGCTGCTTGATTTTTCTGTGAATTTAATCATGCTGACGTTCTCATTCTAATTTTTTAGTTTGGTTTTTTTTTTTTTTTTTGAGACAGAATCTCACTATGTCGCACTTGGTAGTGTCATGGCGTCACAGCTCACAGCAACCTCAAAC
>NW_003852489.1:3859668-3860409 GCF_000181295.1 Otolemur garnettii
TTGTTTGGTGGGCCCGGGCTGGGGATTCGAACCTGCCACCTTAGGTGTATGTGGCTGGCACCTTAGCTGATTGAGCCACAGGCGCCAAGCCAATACCTATTGGTATTTTCTGTATTTGAAATTTTAAAAAATACATATTCACTTAACTATAACAGTAAGAAACCCCAGTGCATGTTAAAATAAAAAATATATAGAAAATACTGATTTACTGAATTATATAGGTCTTAACAACTGTTGACATATTTTACTACAAATTAAAAAATCATTTGTAAGGAACACTGCTTTCATCAGAAAAGCCTTAAATTTGGGGAAGCTTGGAGCAGGAGACAGAAGTTTTACAAGATAATGTCAATTTACTGTCAATTCTTTTCCTTGAAGGGACTGGCATAGGTTATGTATGAGGAAATGTCTTACACACCCAGGTCTATGCTTTGCAGTCTATGCTTTGAGAACTATAAAAGCCCCATAAAATGCAGGTGAAGTAGAAAGCAAGTACATTTACAGATATACCATAATTTCTATCTATTTATTCATCCTAATAGATATGCCATGCCTTCTTAGTTACTTCAGTCAGCCACCCAAGGTCATCTTTGTGGGAATGCACTTTGAATTTGGAGCCATTAGTCTGAGGCAAGCCACAGAAATTACTGGAGCCAAAAATCATACATTTAAGATTGAGTTCAACTCAGTCCTATGTGGTGTTTCATGTTATTACATCACTTCTGAAGCCAGCATAAACAT
>NW_003852489.1:3860476-3861397 GCF_000181295.1 Otolemur garnettii
GTGTTGTCATACACCTATGTAAACCAAATAATAGAGCTTTCAAGACTGGCTGCAATGGTCTTGGTGTTCTGCCCACAAACTATACCAATGATCTTAGAGCTTGAAATTGTGCTACAATATTGTTATAGTGCTACTGTGCTATAATTAACCATGGAGCAGTAGAGCCACTTAAAATGGCCCTATTACCAAAATTCTCTCTGGCATCATTACAGGTTGTAGTGATACACTGAATTTAGTAATTACTATCAGGAGCCTTCAAAATGGCAGCTTTAAAGAAAACTGGATTGTAGAAACACAATGAGCAGGAAGCTTTATGGCTTTTGGGAGTTCAGATATTTTGCTTCATATTTTGGACAGCTGGTATAACATAGTAATTATTAGAATTATACCAAATACATTTTTTGAAAAACAAAAGGGGTCTGCCTGTAATCCTAGCACTCTGGGAGGATAAGGTGAGAGGATCACCTGAGGTCAGCAGTCCAAGATCAACAAGACCTGTCTCTGCTCAAGAATTAGCAGAGCATGGTAGTGCACACCTACAGTACAAGGTACTTAGGCCAAGAGAAGACTGCTTGAGCCCAGGAGTTTGAAATTGCAGTTAGCTATGTTGCCACTGCACCCTAAACAGGAAAACAAAGTGAGACTGTCTCAAAGTTTAAAAAAAGAAAAGCAGAGCAAAAGGGAAAAAAGCAGGAACCCTTAATTATTCCTAGGGTGGCACGTGTGGCTCAGTGGGTAGGACACTGGCCCCATATACTAAAGGTGGCGGGTTTGAACCCAACCCCGGCCAGCTAAAAAATAGCAGTGACAGCTGCAACCAAAAAATTTCTGGGTATTGCCTATAGTCCCAGCTACTTGGGAGGCTGAGGCAAGAGAATCACTTAAGCCCAAGAGTTGGAGGTTGCTGTGAGCTGTGATGCT
>NW_003852489.1:3862366-3877466 GCF_000181295.1 Otolemur garnettii
GTTTCCCCCTTTTAATATGGTTTTATCTTGACCTGTTTCTCTCATCTCAAGGTTTTGTTTTGGCATTTATCACTTGAATCACCAAGATCATTTAGCCAACAGTATTTTTTAAGCCCAAGATGGCAACTCTGTAACTGCCACGTATATGATGAAAGAGTACAAGAATGGGCTTTATTTTCATCTCAAGAATATTTAAATTGAGGGAAGAATTCAGCTTTTATTGTTAAAATTTGACAGGCATCAAGCACATGTGATAGAGGAATTGTCATCATAAAGTCCTTCTAGTAAAGTTTTAGGTGACCAGTGACTTTGTCAATTAAGTCTGCTGGTCCTGGCCCAATTCCTAGGACAGTTCGAGAGCCTGGTGCAATCTGAGTACGTCCAGCATCTTGGATTAAACTTACAGTCAGTCCCAGCATCTTTGCATGGGTCAATAACTCAACCAGGGTTTCTTCATCAGGAGCTTTGACCACCACTTTGGGCTGGCCACAATATTCCCACTGTTTGAGCACTTCAGGGTTTTTCCTTTGAATTTGCTTGTAGGCAGAAACAGCAGCATGAGAGCACTGGGCAGCCACTTTTCCTTTTCCCATCTTTAAGTCGGTTCGAACCACAAGAATCATTTTGTACTCCCCATTTTCTCCTAAGATGCTTGCTTCAGTGCCTGTCTCTGTGTCTGTCTTGCTCGTCAAGCCTTTGGAAAGCATCCCAAAACGTACTCGGAGGCCCCAGCCCAGGCACATACCACAAGCAACTCCAGCAGCCAAGGTGAAAGCACCAGGATGAGCCAAATATTCCATGACCAAAGATTTGGAAGGCATCTTAAGGGAAAGGAAAAAAGTTATCACTAAGTAATAGTAAGGTATATAGACGTATCAGAGAAACACTTTAACTATAAGCAGAAAGCAACATTTTAGAACTATATGAGGTCATCCAGAAAAAAGGTAGAATGTGTTTTGGATCTTATGCATGTAGCCTACTTCCACTCCCCACCTCCCACCTCCATGTACTAGAAAAGACTCAAGCATCTATATAAAGCAGTTTAAATCATTTAGAATTTTTTTTTTGTTTTAAACTGAGACAAAGTCTTGCTCTATAGCCCCGGCTGGAGTGCAGTGGGGACATCAAAGCTAACTGGAACCTCAACTATGGGGCTCAAATCATCCACCTACTTCAGTCTTCCAAATAGCTAACACAAGTGTGCACAACCATGCTTGGATAACTTTTTTTTTTTAAATGTTTTGTAGAGACAGGACCTTACTATATGTTTTCCAGGTCAGACTCAAACTCCTCTATCAAGCACTCCTGCCTCAGCCTCCCAAAGTGTTGGGATTATAGGTATGAGCTAACATGCCTGGCCATTTTGAATCTTAATGTGAACAAATTCACATCAAGTTCAAAAACTCTTCCTCAGTCTTAAGTCCTGCGGAGAAAGGAAATATTCTTACCAAGATGCCTAAAAAGATCTAAAGAAACCAAAAATAACTCACCCTTTTCTCGGAATACAGTGCAATCTGTGTTTTTACAATGTGTTAGTTTTTAATGGAGGAGGTATCAAATAAGTTCTCCTTAGAAGAACCTCAAAGAAATTTCCCACTGTCAGGTTAACACATTGTTGACCAGTCCACAAGTTAACTCATGTTTTCATGCCCACGATGCTGACTGATCACAAGTTAACTTGTGTCTGCACATGCATTAGCTATTGCAATTTTTAAAACACAGGGGAGGCACAGCACCCATAGCTCAGTGAGTAGGGTGCCACCTACATACACCGAAGCTAGCGGGTTCAAGCCTAGCCCAGGCCTGCTAAACAGCAATGACAACTGCAACCAAAAAAAATAGCCAGGCGTTGTGGTAGGTGACTGTAGTCCCAGCTACTTGGGAGCCTGAGGCAAGAGAATCCTGTAAGCCCAAGAGTTTGAGGTTGCTGCGAGCTGTGATGCCACAGCACCCTACTGAGGGTGACATAGTGAGACTCTATCTCAAAAACAAAAGAAAACAAAAGAAACCCCACAGGGTAACGCAGGATACTGTAAATGTTTTTTTGATCATGTTCAGTTGTGTTCACTCTATCATAAAATGTTATTCTAGATATTCAGGTTTTTAATCACAATTTTAGTATTGCAAAAATTTCAACTGTGACGGACTGTGATGGTGAAGAATTTTTCAATGAATTATATGCAGATGCTTTATCTTGTTCTCTGAGTGATTTTGAAGTATTTTGTAGTGATCTGGAAAATGATAGTTTATCAAAAGACAGTTTTATCAGTCTTACATTAGCCATCAGAACAACAAAAAAGAAATATGACAGTGAAAGTGGTTTTGAAGAAGAGTGGATTGAAAATATTACACTAACCTTGGAGAATTACACAAATATCTCAGGTAACTGTTGAACTCAGTGATCCATAGCGTATCAGTGAATGACAGATTTACCTTTTGATGATTTTATTTAGTTTTTTTTTTTTTTCACTTTGTCATCCTTGGTAGAGTGCTGTGGCGTCACAGCTCACAGCAACCTCAAAGTCTTGGGCTCAAGCAATTAAGCTCAAGTAGCTGGGACTATAGGCACCTGCCACAATGCCTAGCTATTTTTTTTGTTTGTTTAGCAGGCCCAGGCTGGGTTTGAACCCACCAGACCTGGAACATGTGGCTGGCGCTCTAACCACTGAGCAACAGGTGCCCCCTATTTAGTTATTTCTTGAACCAATTTATACCACCACCAAATAGAATAATTTTATAAAAACTGCTAAAACTTTACTATGGATGGAAGTTACCACTAGTGACCTAAAGAAGTTTCTCAGTTTATTGATATTAATGGGACAAACAAAAAATCACATTGGAAAGATTATACTGGTCAATAGACCCGTTGATTGAAACACCAATATTCCCTAAAACTATGACCAGAATGAGGTTCGAGGAAATCTTTCCATTTTTTTTCATCTTAGTGATAATTTATAAACTACATCTAGTGAAGACAGACTTTATAAAATCAGGCCTCTTCTGGATTACTTTATTTCACAATTTAAGTCTTTACATATACCTAAGCAGGAATTGTCCCTAGATGAAGCAGTGGTACCATACAGAGGACATATCAGCTTCATTTCACTTTCATATTCAATTATGGAATAACAGCCAGTGACACGGTATAGCTTTGGCATAAAACTGAGTCAACAACATGTTAATGGACCCTCATGAAGTGCCTTACTGCACAAGGATGCTAGAAATCGGGCAATACGAAATTGTCCCATTGAGCGTCTTAATACATATAGATGCTTCTCAACTTAACAATGGAGTTACAGCCCAATAAACCCATTCTTTAATACACCTAACCCACAGAGTTCATAGCCTAGCCTACCTTATACGTGCTCGGAACACTTACATTAACATACAGTTGGGCAAAATCACGTTATACAAGGCAAATAAAGTGTTGAATATCTATGTAGTTTATTAAATACTGCACTGAAAGTGAAACACAGAATGGTTATGTGGGTACTCACCATTAATTTACATAGATAAAAGCACACTACAGAAAGTTGGAAGCATTGAAATAAAAATAATTACTGGATCTCTCGCTTCTGCCGAAGCTTGAGAATAGCCGGTAGAAAGCAGTGGGGCGCCAGGCACAATGGCTCATGCCTGTAATCCCAGCACTGTGGGAGGCTGAGGAGGGAGAATCGCTGGAGCTCAGGAGTTTGAGACTCGCCTGAGCGAAAGTGAGACCCCAAGTGAGACCCCGACTCGTGAAAAAAATGGAAAAACCCAGCCAGGCGCTGCGGCAAGCTCCTGTAATCCCAGCGGCTTCCGGAGGCTGAGGCAGCGGGATGCCCACAAGCCAGGAGTCTGAGGTTGCAGTGAACTACCAAGCCGCTGCACTCTGCTCAGGGGCACAGGGTAGGACTCTCTCTTGACTAAAAAAAAAAAAAAGAAAGAAAGCAGTGGGGCATCAACACTTGATGGTTTAGCAGTCATAGTGTTCTTCAGGAAGATACCAAGTTTTGACTGTACAGTTTGTTTCTTCTTTTTTTGTTTTTGAGGCAGAGCCTCCAGCTGTCCCCCTGGGTAGAGTGCTATGGCATCACAGCTCACAGCAACCTTCAACTCCTGGGCTTAAGCGAGTCTCCTGCCTCAGCCTCCCGAGTAGCTGGGACCACAGGTGCCTGCCACAACGCCCGGCTATTTTTTGCTTGCAGCTGTCGTTGTTTGGCAGGCCCGGGCTGGATTGGAACCCGCCACCTTGGGTGTATGTGGCTGGTGCCTTAGCCGCTTGAGCCACAGGTGTGGAGCCATGTTTCTTCTTTTCATTACATATTTCCTGTAGCATTCAAGAGCATTCTATATTTGCCTATTGACTTTTTTGAATGTTTCATAAATGACATCCATTTCTCTTAACAACCACATACCACTGATAGCAGCAAATGCCTCTGCCAGTTTCTTTGCTGTGAAATTTCTTGGTGCCGGGGCGGCACCTGTGGCTCAAAGGAGTAGGGCACTGGCCCCATATGCCGGAGGTGGTGGGTTCAAACCCAGCCCCAGCCAAAAACTGCAAAAAAAACAAACAAAAAATTTCTTAGTGCCTTAGGTATAACTTCTTCCTTTGTCTCAGCTTTTGTTCTTTCTTCTTTCAGTTTGATTAGCTCCTCTATGCAAAAGTCTTCAGCCACAATTATCCTGTGTAACTGTTCCTTAAAAACTTCAGTGCCTTCAGTATCTGCACTTGATGCTCACCACTGACCTTCACATTATGAAAATTGTTTCTTGAAGTGCTAGAACCATCCATGATTTGCTTCAAATACCTATATATACACATAGGGTCACTGTTATGCTCTTTTAACATATTGAACAGACTTCTTGCCTTAGACTGCATCATCAGTAGGCTAAGTGGTATGTGCTTCTGTAGCTGGTCTTCCATCCACATAACAAGTAATTTTTGCATCATCAAGTGGCTTGGGTCTTTTCTTTGTGATGACAGTGGATTTAACCAAGGCTGATGATTTATTTCACTGCATCAATGATTCACTTCTTATCCTTTAAGATAGTTGAAATTGTAAACTGTGAAAGTCTAAACTCACATGCAAAGGACATTACTGGCTTGCCGCCTTCATGCTGGGTAATGTCTTGAGTTTTACCTCAAGAGTAATTGCCGCTGCCTTCTCATCTCACCAGAAACAGGAAACACAAATGGGTACTTTGTAGACATCATGAGATGTGAAAACACAGGACACAATATCCAAAAAAGCTGGCAACACAGTTGAGGATCAGGTGCTTTCCCTCATGGTGGCATGGCTGACTGGGAGCTGAGGCTCAGTGCCACTGTCCAGCATACAAGGGAGCATCATACCATATGTCACTAGCCTGGGAAAAGATCAAAATCCAAAACTCGAAGTACAGTTTCTACTGAATGGGTATTGCTTTCCCACCATCATAAAATCAAAAAATCTTACACTGAAGACTGCACTGAATTTTCTGTAAGTATAACTATCATATAAAACAAAAGAATACCATCATTATTTTAGAAAATTTGGTTCTCTAGCAAAGCTGTTCATCATAGTTGAGTCATTAATAAAACACCTGTGTCAGTCTACATTTGAGGCCACTGGATTGATAATGCTTCCCTAAGGAGGGTGGCGGGTTCAAACCTGGCCCTGGCCAAACTGCAACAACAAAAAAAAATAGCCAGGCTTTGTGGCAGGCGCCTGTAGTCCCAGCTACTCAGGAGGCTGAGGCAAAAGAATTACCTAAGCCCAAGAGCTGGAGGTTGCTGTGAGCTGTGATGTCATTGCACTGTACTGAGGGCAACAAAGTGAGACTGTCTCTATAAAAAAAAACAGGGCCACTATGTTTATAGTGCTTATGATCAGCATAGCATAGATGACAGCCATGGAAATACTTATTTTATCATAAATTTCCTTCTTATTCTTTTTTGTTAAATTATAGACATCTTTTTGAAATTATGTTAGGAAGATTATGCAGTATTTATCAAAGAGTTCCAGCTCAGGATAGTATGTAATTCATGTACCATAAAATTCACCCTTTTAAACTATACAATTCAGTGGTTTTTAATATAACATATCCACAAATTTGTATGACTATGAGACTATCTAATTCCAAAATATTTTTACTGCTCCAAAAGGAACCCCTTTATCCATTAGCAGTCAATTCCCATTTTCTTCTTCCACTTGCCTATTCTGGACATTATATAACCGTAACATTTTTCAAGGTTCACCCATGTTGTGGTACGTATCATTACCTCCCTTCTTGTTATTGATGAATAATATTCTACTGTACAGATGTACCACATTTTATCCACCCATCGGCTAATGGATATTTAGGTTGCCACTCTGGGCTGTTATGAATAATGCTACCATGAGGATTTGTACATTCAGTTTTTTGTGTAAACGTGTTTTCACTTCTCTTGGGCATATACCTAAGAGTCCAATTGCTGGGCCACATGATGACATTGTTTAAACAACTGTCAAATTATTTTCCAAAGTGGCTGCACCATTTACATTTGTTACAAATGATTTGTTATAAAAAGTATTCTTATAAAAAGATTCTCAACCCCACTCTGAATGGGTTGAGAATCAACCACTGTTCTAGTAGCTCAAGACTCAGTCTCCAATTCAGAAACAAATGAAAAACCAAAGCCTTTGCAAACAGATCTGCATATATAAATCACAGCTCTACCAAGGGCGAGTCTCAAAAATAAAACTAAAATGTTCAAACTAACACTTATTTCTTCATTCTTTAGCATGTTCTAGCTCACATCAACCTGATCAGATTATCATCTAACCCCCTACAATAGTGTGTCAGTCTAGCCCTTTTTCTATATACCTCCTACAAGGGAAACAGTAAGGCCAGTGCTTGAGACTAAGGTAAAAATAACCACTTTTAGTATCATAGATAATCCTGAGTAATGACAGAACAATGAAACAAATATGTCCTATAAAACTCCCCTCTTGGTGCCTTCAAATTTTCCTGACTAAAGCACCAGTTTCACAGTTGCTCTTGATCCCACGGTTTTCCTGAACCACATTCTGCCCCTTAAACCTACTTCACTGGCTACCATCCCTCTGCATTTTCCATCCTAAAGAAACTTTTCCCTGGCCATGATCAGTGGCTTACACCTCTAATCCCTGCACTCTGGGAGGCTGAGGCAGGGAACACTGGAGCCTAGGAGTTCAAGACCAGCCTCAGCCACATAGCAGTTTTGTAGTCTCTACAGTCAAAACAGAAATCAGCTAGGTGTGGCAGCATGTGCCTGTGGACCCAGCTACTCAGGAGGCTGATTCAGGAGGATAACTTTGAGGTTATAGGGGCCATGATGATTCCCCTACACACTAGCCCAGGAAACAGAGCAAGACCCTGTCTCACACAAAAACTAAATAAACTTTTCTCGAATCTTTTCAGACACTAAAGCCACTGTCTCATTTTATTATTCCTTCTTTTACCTCCAAACTTTTTCAATTACCTATCTCTATTTCTTCTAATCACCCTACTCAACTGCCTCTTTCCCAATCCACTGAAATTGCTAAGGAATCAAATGCTTCCTAATTGCCAACTGTAGTTGTCTTTTTTAGGCCTCGTCTTGAATTTTCTGCACCATTCACTGATCACTTTTAAACCTTTAAGTTTTCTGGCTCAGCACCTTAGTTCAGTAGTTAGGGCGCTGGCCAAATGCACTGGGGCTGGTGGGTTCCAACCCAGCCAGGGCCTGCTAAAACAACAATGACAACAATACAAAAAATCAGCCAGGCACTGCGGCAGGTGCCGAAAGTCCCAGGTAGTTGGGAGGCTGAGGCAAGAGAATCACTTAAGCCCAAGAGTTTGACGTTGCCAAGAGTGACACAGTAAGACTCTGTCTCAAAAATAAATAAATAAAATAAGCCTTTAAATTTTCATCTCTGGAATTCTTTAACCCAACTTTCACCTGATTCTTATGCTCTATCTCTAATAGCTTTTCAACGGTCTCCTCCAGTTTTTTTTTTTTTTTTTTTGTACATAGTGTTTCACTTCATCACCCACTGTAGAATGCCATGGAGTCACACAGCTCACAGCAACCTCCAACTCCTGGGCTTAGGCAATTCCCTTGCCTCAGCCTCCCGAGTAGCTGGGACTACAGGCACCCACCACAACACCCGGCTATTTTTTGGTTGCAGTTTGGCGGGGGCCAGGTTTGAACTAGCCAGCCTTGGTATATGGGGCCTGTGCCCCGCCCACTGAGCCACAAGGGCTGCCCAGTCTCCTCCAGTTCTACATCCTCTATTTGCCCCTGATACGTGTATTACCAAAGCGGACACATTTGGCCCTTTCTTCAGTATATATCTACACTGCCCAATAAAGAAGCTATGGGTCAATATGTGATTATACAAACTTAGATGAGTCATAAGAAGACTATTTAGAGATCTATTAATATGAAATATTCTAAACTTTGTCCTCAACTATACTCAGTAACTTTCCTCCTCTCTGAAACTTTCTGTCATATTCTTTTTTTTTTTTCTTTTGAGACAGAGTCTTGCTCTGCCATCTGGGCAAGTGTGCCTTGGCCTCAGTCGAACTGAGCAACCTCAAACTCCTGAGATCAAGCAACCCTGCCTCAGTGTCCTGAGTAGCTGGACTATAGGCGCGAGCCACAATGCTGGGCTAATTTTTTTATTTTTAGTAGAGATGGGTGTCTCACTCTTGCTCAACATACTGAGCTCAAGTGATCCTCCAGCCTCCACCTCCCAGAATGCTAGGATCACAGGCATAAGCCACCGTGCTCAGCCTAAACTATATGTATTTTTGATTTCTAAGTAAACCTAGACTTTTCTTTCTCCTATGTCCTACCGCATACAGTCACCAAATCCTATTAAATGTATCTATTTCTAACCTCTCTCTCTACTACTGGTGCCAAAAGTCTTGCCAAAGTCTCCAAAATAAACTTCTCTCTGTCTAACCTTCCCTTATTTACTTCACCCTTTTCCTAGTTCATCCTAATCCACATTATTGCTGTAAATATATTTCTAAAACACATGCAAATTCTCGTCTCAAAAATCATCAGCTACAAGTCTACAGAATAAAACATAAATCTCAGTATAAACTCAAAGCACTACACAATCTGGTTACAGCCTACTTTCTCCTCCCAACTTCCTCTTCTCTTACAAAACATACTGTACTATCCAGCCACCCCAAATTACGAGGTTCTTTCAACCAGCAATCTCTCCCCTAAAATAGTTTCTACTTTTCTCAAGTTAAAACAAAAAACATCCTATTCATCTAATTTAAATGGCACTGCCAGTGAAGTCTTTACCATCCCCCAGATAGGATTATATCCTGTTCAGAACTCCTACAGCACTCAGACATAATTACTGTACCTTCCCTGGGATGTTACAGGACTAAAAACCTATCTCCACAATGCCTCTGTGTGACTGAGGGAACAAATCTTCCAGTTAGTAAGAAATCATTTCTTTCCATGTAGAACTCAAAAGTCTGAAATGCTGTGGGTATTCAATAAATACTTAGCAGAGTTTGAGGCGTGCATGGTATTTTCTCAAATGCAGAAAGACAGCATCCATGCTACCTGAATGGAGGCTCTGCTGGGAACTAGAAATTCCCAGGTAAAGAACCGAAGCCCCCAGCGGAGATTAGACGGCAGACAGTTTATAAAGAAAATGAAGGGAGGGAGGGTTATGGAATGAGATGGGAAGAAACGTTGCAGGTGCAGAGAGAATGGAGACCGATGTACCTATCCTTCGTTGTGTAAGGAGCCAACCTACCTAAAACAACTCTTCTTCCAACTCGCGCCTTCCCTGTTCTTCGCTTCTAGAGAGCTACCACGCGTCTTCCGCGCCAGCTATCTCTTCCGGGGTGCCCGGACTACAAGTTCCGGATCAAGAACCACGAAGCAACCAGTCATTCTTCCTCTTGCCACACCCACAGGGACCTCATCAACCACCAACCTCCCCATTGAAATCCCGCGAGACCAGCCGAGGCTTCCCAAGGGCGGGGGGAACGTTTTTCTCCGGGAGGCGGGTCTCCGGCGCGATGAGGCGACTGGACCGGAAGTGACGCTAGGTAGTTCCGGTTGGCCGGAGCCCAGCGGCGGGTGTGAGAGTCGGTCAGGAGCCGCTTCCAGGATCCTGAGATCCGGAGAAGCCGGGGTCGGAACGGGTAGGTACGCCAGCCAATGCGGGGAATTGGGGGTGGAAGCTTGGGACTGTCCTCAGAGCGTGGCTTTTTCCGGACCTCTCCCACTTAGTGCAGATTGGGGACACGGTAATTTCGATTTCCAGCGGTATTTTAGGGCGCTGCTGATGCCGAATGTCTCAGCCTGGCAGTAGCCAGGTTATTTGGGACACCTTCTCAGGTTAGTCGCCGGGACGTTGAACCCAGACGCCGGACTCCTGACCGCGGACTTAGAAGCTACACTCTTTGGTCCTGGTTTCTCTAGGAACTTAGAGTGAATGGAGAAGGTCTTTCCCGCTGACGACCGAGCTGTTTCTCAGTCTGTCAGTTTGCTTCTTGTTCTTCCCAACCTTTAGCGCATGATGCTGGATGTATCCTCTCCTAAACGAAATTCAGGGGTGCAGGTGCCATCTAAAGCAGTGGTGGTACAGGTGGTCCAGAGAATGGGCCTTCGCTGCGTAGAGTCGTTACAGATATGCCACTAGTTTCATGAAAAATAAAGCTGTCTGCCTTTTCAAACCCCTGACCCTGTATTTCATTACAGTGGAGGTATTTGCAGTAAAACGTGAAGGTCGATTCGTCTCTAAAATTCCAAGAAGCCGTACGTGGCCCTGTATCACATTGCTAGATTATTTATAACCTTTAGTAGATTTTACACCATCATCTGTTTTTCCCCCTGCAACTCCATGCAAAAATGTAATGATATATAGATTGGCGTTGTTTGCATATCTTGTCAGTCTTCCTTCTTATGCTAACTTTAATGTCTTTCATTCCTTCTTTGGGCTTGTCAGAGATTTCGTAGACAGATTTGTTTTGCTTTGATCATTTGGAGAAGCTAGAGCAGGTATTCCTATAGTAATGACAGAGAATTTAATATTCAGGTTGCTACTAGCTATTATTTGTATTGTCATTAACTCTGATTTTAATTGTGTATTCTTAGCATAAATGATGAAGGAAGGAAAATTTTATTTACTAGGCAGCATTCTAGCATATTTTTTATTGACTTGTGGAAGAGTGATGGTGATACCTAGACAGATGCGATTGTGTAGGTATGAAAATCTTTCATATTATACTTCTTTGCCTAAATTATTTTAAAGCACTGAAGCATTTTTTTTACTTTGATAATATATCCTACTTGGTTACAATTGATTAATACCGTTTAATTTCTGTGACTTACCAAAAAAGCACACATGTAACCAGGTTTCTGAAATACTTCTCTAAATGATTTGATGCCTTTTAGCAGTTTACCTATTGCTAGTTTAATCAGTTTTTAATTTACATTACATATTGTTATCATTTTTGAGTTAGAAAATTATTTTCATACTTAATCTTTGAAATTAAGTGACAAGATTTTGAGATGTGAGATGATAATTAGATGTTTCATTAGGTAGATTTACTTATTGATTTTAGTTATCCACAAACCGATTATCCAGTTTTTCTTACTTTTTCAATTTCTTCTTGCCTTTGGCTTGAGTCTCTACTTTTTTAAGATTTTGCAGATTATTATTCTTCAGATCAGAAGAGCTGATTGAAGTCTGGGTTTCCACATTTATTGAGTAATATTTGGCGGGTTACCTAACATTCTGGGTGGTCTGGATTGTATTGATAAAAGTACTGCTTGCTTTATTTCATAGGATTGTCATAAGAATTAAGTGAGATGGTAAATGTAAAATTGTATATAAATAACAATGTGATATAATTTTACTGGTGGCAGCTGGAGATGTATCAGTGAAGAATATGTTTCACATGATCTTCTGAAAATACTATCACATACTCTGCTGAGGTGATCTTTGCCCTTCTTGTGAACACAGTAAAGCTAGCCAAGAATAGTTTGATACTATGATCCTTTGAATTAGTCACCTTCATTAATAGCTAGATGACTGGAAAATGAGTATAGTTTTTGCCTTTGGAAGTTTAAATCTGATCCTTCTTGGTCATCATGTATTATCCCTTGAAAATTTTCAAGTGCAGAAAAATCTCAAGCCTTGGTCGTCACATGTAGTTAACTAGAGGGTAGACATAGCCCTACCTTGCTTACATACATGCTAATTTTAATAAGAAACCTTATTGTTTCACTCGGACCAATATTTAGAATTAGAAGGAAGCTCTGTGAACATGTAGTTAGATTCTTCTCAGTTAATAGAGGAGAAAATTGGGGCCCAGAAACAAGCATAATTGGCTTGCCTGAGGTAATCTGGGTTAGACAGTGCCAGAACCGGAACTGTAACTAAGGCTGCAAACTATACTTTCTGGTCTGCGGTTTTCACTAGGCATCTGAATATGGTAATATTACCTGGTTTGCATGAAAATGTTTTCTCTTATGTGTTTAATGGAATCAGTCTGTCCACACACATAAAAACATGCCTACATGAACATTTTTTTTACAAGCTTTTCTTTCCTTTTATAGCTGGTTTAGTCTTATAAATTGTAGGATGGCAAAAACTGCTTGGGAAGATTTGCTGTGGGACTGCATTAAGAAAATTAGTTCTATTCTTCAGGATAGTTATTCTGAGTTCATGCTTCGTCACTATCAGGTATTGAGGTGTCTTCTTTCTGGCAAGTGTAAATGACAGAGGATCCTTGTAACACATGGCTCTACTGAGTAAATGTTGCAAAAGAGTAGGCGGGAGCTATATTAATTCCTTACTCCTGCTAAAAATATTTCCCCAAGCTGTTTATAATTTTTAATATTCTGTTGTGTTAACTGTCTATTATGTGAAGAATCATTTCTGTAGTTACTTCATTCTGGGTCATAACCATTGGAAAAGAGTTAATTCTTTGTCTTGTTGGACGCTCCTTTTGGTTGCATTGATTTCACAAAACCTGTTAACTCTCTCTTCTTTTTTGGAGATAATTGTTTAGGTGCTACACTAATTCCTGTTATTGCTCAGAAATATTGCTTTGTGTCTTTCTCCCTTTTGACTGTGGAAATGAACTGTGGATTAGAGAATCCTGACAAATTAGATGAATTGAAGTGAAAATTTTGCTGTAATTGTGTTAGTTGTTAATCTCCTTTCACAAAGTCTTGCAAGTATTTTTGGGAGTAAACTTTTAAACACCAAATATTACCCTCCAAATTTTTTTATTTTGTCTTGAAAGTGTTTGCTGAACTGAAGTTATATATTATGTAAAACCCTTATATAAACCTCATTTAAAAATACTATGCTCCACCCTAGCACAGTGCAGGGTGGATTATAGCTTATGCCTATAATCCTAGCACTCTGGGAGACTGAAGCCAAAGGATCCATGAAGTTCAAGAGTTCAAGACCAGCCTGAGTAAGAGCAAGGACCCCCCCTCTCCCAATCTCTGCCAAAAATAGAAAAAATTAGCTGGTCGTTCTGGCTGGCATCTGTAGTCTCAGCTACTCATGAGGCTGAGGCAGGAGGATCACTTGAACCCAGAAATTTGAGGTTGCTATGAGCTACCATGGCTTACGCCTGTAATCCCAGCACTCTAGGAGGCCAAGGTGAGTGGATCTCCTGAGCTCATGAGTTTGAGACCAGCCTGAGCTAGAGTGAGACCCCATATCTAAAAATAGTCGGGTGTTGTGGTAGGCACCTCTAGTCCCAGCTACTCAGGAGGCTGAGGCAGGAGAATTGCTTAAGCCCAAGAGTTGGAGGTTGCTGTGAGCTATGTCAACACAGCACTCTACCAGGGGTAATAAAGTGAGACTCTGTCTCAAAAAAGAAAGAAAGAAAAAATTATG
Source organism: Otolemur garnettii (assembly GCF_000181295.1). Taxonomy (NCBI): domain Eukaryota; kingdom Metazoa; phylum Chordata; class Mammalia; order Primates; family Galagidae; genus Otolemur; species Otolemur garnettii. The sequence goes on from NW_003852489.1 coordinate 3,876,238, forward strand.
CTCTTGATTTGCAGTATCAAGGCAGTTTGATCAAGAGACACTTGTCTGTGTCATATCAAAGGTGAAGGCATGTTTAAATTAAGCAAGGGCAATCCATTGAGTAATCCTTTCCCACTAAGCTACCTGTAATTGCTAAAGTGGTTGCTAGTATCCATTATCTTTTCAGGAGTACCCTGTGATGTTTCCTCTTGTTCTTAGGGCGCTTTAATGATAGCTTTGGTCTTTATATATTATCTGGAAGGACTAGGCAGACAGTGCTAAGAGCCAGGGATGTAAAGCTAGATTGCCTTGGTTCAAATTCACATCTAATACCTTGCAACCCTTTTACTAACTAATAAATAAACCTTTGGCTATCTCTGTTTCCTCTGAGACAATGAAGTCAGTACCTTTATTGTTAGGATTAAATGAATAGATTTAAGTTAATTCAGAAAGTGCCTATCATACTGTTAACCATGATCATTGTCATCGTGTGACCTCCGGAACTTTTGCTAAGAATGCTTTCCCAACGCTCTTTTGAAAGCATGCCTTTATATAGCTGCTTGCTTAATTATTATTTGCTTATTATTAATAAAGGTTAACTAAATAAATATCTCAGAGTATACATTTCATTTTGTGAATATTTTATTTTTTAATTTTATTTATTTATTTATTTGAGACAGAGTCTCACTATGTCATCCTCAGTAGAGTGCTGTGGCATCACCGCTCATAGCAACCTCAAACTCTTGGGCTTAAGCGATTCTTTTGCCTCAGCCTCCCAAGTAGCTGGGACTATAGGCGTCCAGCTTGAGGGATCCACAACACCTGGCTATTTTTGTTGTTATTGTTGTTGTTGTTTAGCAGGCCCTGGCTGGGTTCAAACCCACCAGCCCCAGTGCACGTGGCCAGCACCCTAACGATTAACCTACAGCTGCTGAGCCTGTGACTGTTTTCCAATGTAAGGAATTCTTAACCAAATTCTTAACTGGGGTATTCTTATAGACCATACTGTTAACCTTTTTTGTATAATTAACAGATTACATTATCTGTGTAAGCCATAACATGGAATTTGGGGATGGAAACCAAGAGTTCTTTCGGTACTTAATGATTTTTTCTAGTACGTTTTTTTCATTTGAAAGATCATTTTCTAGGCTCGGTGCCTGTAGCACAGTGGTTATAGTGCCAGCCACATGCACTGAGGCTGACGGGTTTGAGCCCAGCCTGGGCCAGCTAAACAACAACAGCAACAACAA
>NW_003852489.1:3877698-3911353 GCF_000181295.1 Otolemur garnettii
ATGCTACGGCACTCTACCAAGGGCGACATAGTGAGACTCTGTCTCAAAAAAAGAAAGAAAGACCATTTTCCAGTGACATCTATTACTTTCTCTTTGCATTCATCGAGTCAGTGAACAGACATCTGTGTCTTAGGGCTTATACCACGTTCTGGGGAAAAACAATGGGAAGCAAGAATTGTTATGAAGGAACCAAACAAGGGTCAGAGAGAGAGTTAACAATGAGGATGTGTACCTCTTTGAGGCTGGAAAACAGTAGACTTGGATACAGCAACATGAGATGATGTAGGAAAGACATTCTGGTATTGTGATATATAAGGGTGTGTGTGTGTATTTTTTTTCCATCCACAGTTCCTAGCTCATAACTCCCATATAGATGCTGGGGCCCTTCAGGCCTCTGGAGCAGACTTCAGAAAATAGAATCTCTTTCTGACCTCCTCCTGTCCTTTCACCTGCCCAAGCCAGGACTCAAAAGACCCTTGTTCCAGAGAGTCCTGTCCCATAAGAAGAAGAAATGCTATACAGAGAGGCTAAGAAGAAATCTGAACAGACAGGCCTTGCTGAGATTAGATAATATCCTTTTTATCTAATCACATTTTGACGTGGTTGTCCATGGTTCAATCAACCAATAAAGTCTCCATAAAAGGCCCAAACAACAGGATTTGTGGAGCTTCCGTAGAGCTAAACATGTGGAAGTTCCTTTTGGGTGATGCTGGGGAGGGAGACAGGATGGGGGAGGGTGGACAGGAAGCTCTGTGCCCCTTTTTCACCTGCCTCACCCCTTACATCTTTTCATCTGTATTCTTTGCAGTAACTTTTAAAATAATCCAATAAATGTGTTTCCCTGAGTTCTGGGAGCCATTCTGGCAAATTAATCGAACCCAAACAGGAGGTCATGGGAACCTTAACTTAAAGCCAGTCAGTCAGAAATTCTGGAGGGCTCAGACTTGCGACTGGTATCTGAAGTGGGGGTAGTCTTGAGTACTGAGCCTTCAGCCTGTGGAATCTGACCCTGTCTTTGGGTAGGCAGTATTGGAATTGACATGGAAGATACTCAGCTGGTGTCCCCTGCATTCCTGATTGTTTGCTTGGTGATGGGGAGAAATCCCCACATACTTTGGGGTCACAGAATTCCATGTTGATAATGGTGGTATGAGAGCAGAGAAAAACATGGTTTGAGTTTTTCTTTGCATAGGTACCCAGGGTTCCAGTCATGTAGAGATTTAGCTTAGCAGGCAATAGGAATGAATTTTGATTGATTTTGAGTGCAACAGAAAATCATTCTAGAATTCTATGTAAAGGAGTAATATGATTTCTAAGAAGTTAACTGTTGGTTATGTGTAAAGGGTGAATCAAAGTGGACAAGAATAGAAATGGAGAGAGAAGTTGATAGAGTCTACTGCAGTAGTCCAAGTGGGAGATGAAGATGGACTAGAAGGGTGGCAGAGAAGATGGACAGCAGTGTGGGGATACTAAATATATTTGGAATAGCACTTGGTCTTGGATTAGCTGGGTGGTAAGAAAAAGAGAAGAGTTGAGGATGACTAAGCTTCTGGATTTAGTGACTAGGTGGGCAGTCGTACCAGGTACTGGGGAGAGGAACAGTTCAGAAAGGAACAGGTTTATTTATTACAAGAAGGTGAGTAGGTATGGGTAGAAAAGGATACTTGAGACACTTATGAATCATCTAAGTGATGCTCTTACATATATAAATCTAGAGATCAGAACCAGAATACAAACTCAAGATAGAATTATAAACTGTGGAACAAAGTGTGTCATTTGGGGAGACAAAGAAGGAGAGAGGATTTAGGGCAGGTAAAAGAGAAAAATCTGGCAAAGGAGACTAACAAATAATCGTAGTACATTTTCTTTTGCTTATAACAGAATACCTGAAACTAAGCAATTTATAAAGAAGTTTATTTCTTACAGTTATAGAGGCAGAGACATCAAAGATTGAGGAGCTGCATCTGGTGAGGGCCTTCTTGCTGGGGGGCAGGGGAGGTGGGGAGCTCTCTATAGAGCCCGGAAGTAGTACAGGTCATCACCTGGTGAAGGGGCTAAGTGTGCTATCTCAGTTATTTTTTTCTCTTCTTATAAAGTCACCAGTCCCACTCTGATGATAACCCATTAATCTATAAATAGATGTATTCAAAGGCCAGAGCCCTCATAACTCAGTCAAGACCCCACCTTTCAGTACTGCCAAAGTAGGAATTAAATTTCAACATGAGTCTTGAAGGCTACAAATATTCAAATCATGGCAAAAGGAGCATTTGAAAAAAGAAAGATCAGATACACAAAACTAATGAAAGTTGTATATAGCAGGGAGAATATGAAGCAGATAAGGCACAGAGTTTTTTTTGTTTTTTTATATGTAAGTTTTTACTTTTTCAGAAGTCTTTTGAGATACAGTTTTATCAAGTGCTACTGTGTGGTCTAGATGAGGACAGAATAAAATTCAGTAAAGGTAAGTTGGTTGATCTGACTAAATACTTCTCTCATTGTTGAGTCTAGATCCTTCTAGAAATTTTCAGGTGTGCAGGTTACAAAAGGCCTTGCATCAAGAATATCCAAGGATCTCTTGCTTCTCATAAGCTTTCAAGACATATTTACAGGAGATCGCAGTACTGGCTTGTATGGGGCAGGAGAATTTTCTTCAGTGTTTATTAAATAATAACAGAAATGTCTGAGATCTTACAGGGGTCTATTTTCTGTTATCATTCAACTGATAAAACTTTGTTAAAAGATAATATATTAAGTAGGCTGAGTGCAGCCAGGCGTGGTGGCTCCTGCCTTTAAATCCTAGCACTCTAGGAGGCAGAGGTGGGTAGACTGCTTGAGCTTAGGAGTTGGAGACCAGCCTGAGCAAGACAGAGACCCTGTCTCTACTAAAAACAGAAAAACTAGCTGGGCATAGTGGTGCACTCCTATAATCTCAGCTACTGAGGCAAGAGGATTGCTGAAGCCCAAGAGTTTGAGGTTGCTTTGAGCTATGATGGCACAGCATTCTACCCAGGGTGACAGAGTGAGACTCTGTCTCAAATAAATAAATAAATAAATAAATAAATAAATGCAAGTCAGACGTAAATAACATTTTTTATTCCAATAATTCTTTATATTCCACGATAGTTTAGTGCCTTTGAATATCATACATTAAAAATTTATAAATTTTTATTTCCAAAAATATTTCAATAAACTTGAAATTAATTTTATATATCTGCAAAACCCTAATTTAAGAAGTTAAATATTCAGATTTATCAATAACCTTAATCACTACTGGTAAGTGAAACACTCCAAGCAGACTCCTGCCTCAAAGTCTTTGTACTTCTTTTTCTTCCTCTGCAGAGTTCTTCTCCAGGTTTTTTCATGCTCGTTCTCTAATGTCAGATTGTCAGAGAACGTTTCTCTGTTGACTCTGTTAAAAATTGTGCGTAAACACATACATGTGAACACATACGAATTTTATTTCACACTGTTGTACTTATCACATCTGAGAACGTGTTTGAATTTTTGTTCACTACTGTATTTCTAGCCAACTATGTCTGACATGTAGTATGTATTGAGTAAATACTTGTTAAATAAGTAGATGAAAAATCCATTTTCACTGCTTGTGATACTTCATTATGGAAGTGAACCACAGTTTATCTATGCTCTTGACAATGAATATTTGAGTCTTTTATAGCTTTTACTTTTGCATCCTGAGCCCTTCCCTTTAAACTGTTCTGTCCTCAAGTACCTTATACTCTGGACCTGTGATGGAAGGGGTACGTTGAAGATCTCTGAAATGCCTCTAAGGTCCTTCTCCCCTTGATGGATAGCACCTGGCTTCCTTCTGTCTTTACTGATCTTTTAATCAAAAGGTCACTTGGCCACACCCCTAGCTTTCTCTTCTAAATGTACTTTTCCATTCATTACATTGCCAGCCTGAAAATGTTCTAAATCTTTGCATTCTTATTCCCTTTTGATTATAAACTCTATCTACAAACTATTTCTTTCTTCTCAGATTTTGGTATAAACAGTTAAGAGAAGTCATGCAAGTGCTGAATGCTTTGTGGCTTAGATATTTCTTCTTCTAAATAGGTCATCACTGCTAAGTTTTGCCTTCCATAAAGTCCTAGGTCATGAATAATTCACCCAAGTTCTTACTACTTAATTACAAGGATGACCTTTCCACTCATTTCCAATACCACCTTCCTCATTTCCATCTGAGACCTCATTAAAATGGCCTTTACTTTCCATAATTCTACCATATTGCTTATTACCACTTAAAGTAACCTCTAAGAAGTCTGAAACTTTCCCTACAGCTCTTCTGAGCTCTCACCTGAATTGCCTTTAAACCTCCATTCACAGTAGTGTAGCCTTTCTCCAGAATTCGCTTCCAAACTGCTTTAGCCTCTACTCAGCCAAGTCCAAAGCTGCTTCCACATTTTTAGGTTTTTGTCATAGCAGCACCCCACTCCTGGTACCAGTTTCTGTCTTCGTCTGTTTTATGCTGCTGTAAGAGAATACCACAGACTGAGTAATTTATAAAAAACAGAATTTTATTTCTCCCAGTTGTGGATGCAGGGAAGTCCAAGATCAAAGTGCTTACATTGGATGAAGGTTGCTTTGTTTCCATGATGGCACTTCGAATGCTGTTTATCCTCACGAGGCAGAATGTAGGAGGGCAAAAAGGGTGAACTTCCTCAGCCGGACCCCTTTGTAAGGATACCTAATCTCCTATTCACAAGGGAGGAGCCCTTACTGGTTAATCACTTTCTTGCTCTGTCACTCAGACTAGAGTATGATGTGGTGGTGTGATCACAACTCACTTCAGCCTCCAACTCTGGACTTAAGCAGTGTTCCCAGCTCAGCCTCCTTAGTAGCCAGGATTGCAGGCACACACCATCATGCCCAGCTAACATTTTTTTTCTTTTTTAAGAGACAGGTCTTGCTATGTTGCCCAGGCTGATCTTGAACTCCTGGCTCCAGCATTCCTCCTGCCTTGGCCTCCAGAAGTGCTGGGATTATAGGCATGAGCCATTTAGTAATGCTAAATTGGTAACACCTGAATTTTAGAGGGAACAGATTCAACTACGGTGGTTATATACCTGAGAATAGGATTGCAGGCATAGTGTGTGCCAGTATTAAACTTTGTAACTTGTTTCTTCAACTTTGTTATTGCCACAAGTCCTACTTTTTGCCAGAGGAATTCATGTAAAAGTGATGTGGTAGATTGTAAAATTGAGTGGCAGGTTGCAGAATTGCAAAATGGCCAATTAATTCTTCCTGTTACTGTATGTATAACCCTTTGCAATGTGATTTTACTTCTAGAGTCTTATTTCTCCACCCCTTGATTTTACATTTAGATGTGTGACTTGCTTTGACCAGTGGTACATAGGCAGGTATGACACAAGCACAAGTTTGAAAAGCTCTTGCATGGTGGGGCTTGTCCTCTCTTACTGCTCTTTGGAACTCTGAGTCACCATATGAAAAAGGCACAAGGTAATCTGTTGGAGGTAGGATGACCATGCAGATCAATCCTGGGTAAGTGAGGCCTGCTTAGGTCAAGAGCCAGGCTAACCCAGACCAGAACTGCCTCACCTACCCTCAGAAAAATATTAAATTACTTTTTAAGTCACTAAGCTGTGAGGTTAAATTGTTATACAACAAAAGCTAATTGATAACAAATGGTCTCATTGTGATTTTTATTTATATTTTTTGGTTGTCAGTGAGGGTAAGTAGATGTCTTTATTGTCAATACATATTTTCTCTGCTATGAAATTCCTCTTTGTGTCATTTGCCTGTTTTAGGTTTATAGCATTGTCTTTTTCTTAATACGATTGATACTAAATGTAATCTGCCTGTTAGTTTATTATCAGTTGTTTGTTTCTCTGGTCTTTCTTTTCATGATGGATTTAAATTTTTTTTTTTAAGACAGGGTCTCACTCAGTCACCCTGGGGTGGAGTGCCATGGCATCATAGCTGACAGCAACCCCAAACTCTTGGGCTCAAGCCATTCTCTTGCCTCAGTCTCCCAGGTACCTGGCACTATAGGCGCCCTCCACAACCCCGGCTAGTTTTTATTTTTTCCTCTATCTTTAGTAGAGATGGGGTCTCCCTCTGTCTCAGGCTGGTCTTGAACTACTGAGTTCAGGCAGTCTATCCACCTTGTCCTCCCAGAATGCTGGGATTACAGGTGTGAGCCACTGTACCTGGACTGGATTTAAATTTTCATCTTTTTTTTTTTAACTTTATTTATTTTTATTTTTTTGTTCTTGCATTTTGACCAGGGCTGGGTTTGAATTCACCACCCTCGGTATATGGGGCTAACACCCTAGTCACTGAGCCACAGGTGCCACCCTTAAATTTTCATCTTAATTATTTTATAGTTTATTAGTCTTTTGATTTCTGGATCACTCTTTTGTGTATCTTAACAAGTCCTTCTCTATCCCAAGGCAGAAAAGTATTTGTTTCCTTGCAAAAGTTTTGCTTTTTGACTTTTCAATTCTTAATCCATTTGGAATTGAACTTTGTACATGATTTAGTGTAGGTGTTACTGGACAAAGAGGGTCCAGCTATTTGTCACTGTCAGGCAATGTGCAGAGCTGGGGATAGGTTCACCAAATTTTACTTGTTAGAAGGCCAGTGATTCCAGAGAACAATGAGAGTAGCCTCATTGTTCCATTTCCAACATCACAGTTTTATGCATAAAAGTGCAAAGCAAAGACCACATTAACACTTACTTTAAATAATAATTAGCATAACTCATGACTTATTACAACATTCCAATTCAAAAGTTAATCTCATCAATCCAACTAAACTACTCAAGATAGACATCTTTAGGGTGGGAGTTAAATGTACAAAACCAGAATGGGAGACAGGAGGTAAAGGTCATTAGGACCTAAACTGATCAGACCAGCTGTGTCGTGTTGGCCCTGGCCTGACTTTCTCCATCTTATTCTCACCACATGGGCTTTCATAGGGAATCCAAATTATCTTTTCTTACTTTAATAACCAGTTTTTCAATACATTTTTATCAAATACTCTCACTTTGCCCCAGTGATCTGTCTTGCCATCTCTGTCCTAAACAGTTCCAAATACACAAGAATTTTACCTTGGTCAGTTTGTTCCTCTCTGTACTAATACAACATTGCCTTCATATTTATCTTGGTATAAGTACTTCGTCACATGTATGTACTGCAAATATTTTCTCTCGTTCTGTGGCTTACGGCTTACCTGTTTGCTTTGATTTTTTTTTTTAAGAGACAGTCTTACTTTGTCACCCTCACCCTTGGTAGAGTGCTGTGATATCACAGCTCACTGCAACCTCCAGCTCTTGGGCTTAGGTGATTCTCTTGCCTCAGCCTCCTGAGTAGCGGGGTCTACAAGTGCCCACCACAACGCCCGGCTATTTTTTTGTTATAGTTTGGCCGGGGCCAGGTTTGAACCCACCACCCTTGGTATATGGGGCCGGTGCCTTACTCACTGAGCCACAGGGGCCACGTAGCTTTGTTAACAGTATATTTCAAAAGGAAAAGTTTTTATTTTATATTATTTATTTATTTTTGTAATATGCCACAATTTTTATTGCAACATGGCCATTTTTGTGAGGGTAGGGAGTTTGATCTCAAAACAATGTTCCTATTTCGGATTGCATGTGAAAACCCCACACTGTACCCCAGAAGTGCATTAATGTACATAGTTACCATTCAATAAAAAAAAAAAAGAAAACAGTGTTCCATTTAAGGCTCTTTTATATAGGAATTGCCATCATGACTGATATTCAAAATATCTTTAGTGTTGTAGGCTTCACCTGGTAAACATAAAACTCCTACACTTATTCAGTAGTGTACACTCAACAGAAAACCAAAAGGCTATAATAACAGCTATTTCTTTCCTTTTTTTTTTTTTTAATTGAGACAGGGTCTCACTTTGTGACCCTCAGTAGAGTGCTGTGGCATCATAGCTCACAACAACATCCAACTCTTGGGCTTAAATGATTCTCTTGCCTCAGCCTCCCAAGCAGCTGGGACTACAGGCACCCACCACAATCCCTGCCTTTTTTTTTTTTTTTTAAAGTAGAGATGGGGTCTCACTCTGGCTCAGGCTGGTTTTGAACCTCTAAGCTCAAGGCAATCCACCCGCCTTGGCCTCACAGAGTGGTAGGATTACAGGCATGAGCCACCATGCCCACCTGATAACAGCTACTTCTTTTAAGATCTCCAGGTAACAGGAATGGACACTGAGGTACTAGGATAAATTGAAAGTTAACAAAACTTAATTGGAATTCCTTTTGGGAGATTAAACTTGTCTCAAAAAAGTGCTTTTAATGCATAGTGTTATATCCGTGCTGCCATGTCACAAAAATAGGCTTGCCAAGGCAGGTGAGGTGTTTGAATGCTTGAGCCTCACAGATTGCAATCAAGTGCAACTTTAAATAATACTGAAAAAAGTTTACCGTCTGACTGCTGGATACTTTCAAGGCATTCAATTAGCTTACCCTTAGCAGTATTCTAAGCTATTCACATTGACAAACACATTCATTGTAGTGCTTGTGACAAGGGAGGCATATTACCAGTTATTTTGGCTAAATTATGACCGGAAGGCATTCCTTAGGTTCTACATAAAAGTAACAATATTAAACAGTCTAATGGCAATCACTGATAGGTTGTTAGGACCCAGTGAAAAGGGAATAAAACAAAAAAAACAAGACCTAATACTATTCTAAGGACTGAGCTGGAGAAATGGAAGCTCCTTAAGATCCAGGTGGCACTTGATTGGCATTTTATAATGCTTTTCCTTCAAGTGAAACTACTACATTGCTTCCTGATTTCTCTCCAAGTGTCGAATGGTCCTTAACATCATCCAAGCCATTTACTTGCCACTTATATTTAATACCTGTAAATTTCTTTCTAATGGCATCTTTAGAGCTAGCATAAATCATCTTGCTTTTTGAAGGTGCACTTTCGGGAGTCCAGAAAATAAATACTAGGTCTTCTTTCTGAGACTCTTTTGTTTCATATGTGGCATTGTACAAAGCATATCGGCAATCATTCAGAGGTAGCAACTTCACAGAAGATGTGTAGGGGTCCTCTACAGTGTCACCAATGTCCCCCACTATGATCTGCTTTGCTTCCTTTACAATTACTTGGCTTTTGTCATCACTTAAGCTTTCTTCCTTTTTTTTTATCTCCTCTTGTGTAGAAGATTTCCTTTCATGTCTTTAAAAACTTTGATGACTTCATCATTCACTGTAACTCCAGAAGCTGTGCAAGTAGTCCAATCAGATTGTCACGTTTTAAAAATCAGTATATGATACACCGAAGGATTCTAACTCACCCTGCTCATTCATCTTCTTAAAGAGGTTTGGACATAGAAGCTAATGGGAAGGTAGAGCAGAAGGGACAAACACAAGCTGTCCCATTCCTGAAATATTTCCTATTTCACTGAGTGATGTCAGAGCTTCAGGAGCAGAAGCAAAAATACCTTCCTAATTGTGTCGACTCTGCAGACCGTAGTGCCCGTGGCTGTGGCTACAGCAGAGGCTGGCGCTCCGGCTCTGTGGCACGTGGAGAAGGCGAGGGAGGGGCGGGCAGCCATGAGTGCTATATTATTTATTTTTATTACTATTTTTTGAGACAGTTCTCACTGTCACATTAATTATAGTGCATTGGCATCAAGATAGCTCACTATAACCTCAAACTTCTGGGCCCATGCAGCCGTCCTATCTTAGCTTCCCAAATAGCTATGACTATAGGCAAGAGCCAGTATGTCTGGCTAATTTTTTGGTTTTTTGTAGAGATGGGATCTCACTCAGGCTGTTCTCAAACTCCTGACCTCAAGCAATCCTCCCACCTCTGCCTCCCATAATGCTTGGATTACAGGCATGAGCCACTATACCCAGCCATTACTACCATTTTATAATAATACATGGAGAACATTTAGCAGGTCAATATTTTTCCAAATAGGTGTTAATAAAAACTTTTGGTTTCATAGATCATAAATTTTAGAATTGACTGGATCAAATTGATATAATAATATGAAGCACAGACTTGAGTTATTTAAAAAATTCTATGATTTATCTTTCTTATTAAAGGCTAGTTTGTATTCATAGGTATTTAGGGGCAGTAGAAAAGCCCCAGTAAGCAATCTAACTTTAAAATTTTATCAGAGAAATACATAAACAAGAATAACCCAGAAAGCAATGACCAAATGAGGCAAAGATAAAGTCCATGTGAGTTTCATATTCATCCGTAGTTTAAGTAGTGAGAATCAATGGGAATGAATGTTGTGTTAATTCTAATAATGGAGAACATTTAAAAATGCTAGGACAAGCTAAAACCTTTGGGGATATTTACTTGGTCTTTTTTTTTTTTTCTCGTTTTTGTGTCTCTGGAGTCCTTGGTGATAGTCAAAAATACTGTCACCAGACTGTTTTGTATGGTAGTAGAACTAATGGATTTGAAGTTGGAGAAGTGAGGTCGAACTCCTGCTTTGACATTTATATGCTGCTGAATTGCTATTTGGGACCATTTGAGTGCTCAGTTTCTCATTTGTAAAAAGCCAGGATAAAGGCTCGTGCCTGTGGCTCAAGCAGCTAAGGCAACAGCCACATATACCTGAGCTGGCAGGTTCAAATCCAGCCCAGGCCCGCCAAACAACAATGACAGCTGCAACCAAAAAATAGCCAGGTGTTGTGGCGGGTGTCTGTAATCCCAGCTACTTGGGAGGCGGAGGCAGGAGAATCACTTGCCCAGAAGTTGGAGGTTGCTGTGAGCTATGATACCTCAGCACTCTACCCAGGGTGACAGCTTGAGGCTCTGTCTCAAAAAAAAAATAAAAAGCCAGGATAAATATAACTGTCCCTTAAGCTGAGCATGGTGGCTCATGCCTGTAATCCTAGCACTCTGGCAAAGCTAGGGCAGGAGGATAGTTTGAGGTCAGGAGTTCGAGAGCAGCCTAAGCAAGACCCTGTCTCTACTGAAAATAGAAAAATTAGCCTGGTGTTGTGGCAGGTGCCTATAGTCCAGCTACTTGGGAGGCTAAGGCAGGAGGATTGCTTGAACCTGGGAGTTTGAGGTTGCTGTGAGCCAGACTGATGCCACGGAAGATTAGTCTAGGTGGCTAGCTAGCCTGGCTCACAGCAACCTCAAAGTCCTGGGCTCAAGTGATCCCCCTGCCACCACCTGACAAAGTGCTAGAAATATAAGCATGAGCTACCACACCCAGTCTGGAATTTCTTTTTTTTTTTTGCAGTTTTTGGCTGGGGCTGGGTTTGAACCCGCCACCTCCACCTCCAGTATATGGGACCGGTGCCCTACTCCTTTGAGCCACAGATGCTGCCCCACCCAGTCTGGAATTTTTTTTTTTACTAGACTAGAAAGGAAACTATGACAATCATTTACCTTGTGCCTAACAATTGAATGAGGAAAGAGAACATCAGGAATGTGAAATGACATTTCTAAGGTCTCACAGCTAACGAAATCTCTCAATTCTAGTCTGATATTCCTTTCACTAACTTAATTCTTTATCTTTCTCTTATTCCTGCACTTTTTTGGTTTTATGGTGAAAATGTTTTGTTAAGACTGCATTGATTATTAAAAACTGCATGGACATTTTGAAGTGGATTAAGAGAAAATGAGAAATGGTAGGTTTTTTTTTTTTTAAGCTGTAATTTTTTTTTTTTTTTTGCAGTTTTTGGCCAGGGCTGGGTTTGGACCTGCCACCCCTGGCATATGAGGCCAGTGCCCTACTCCTTTGAGCCACAGGTGCCACCCTTAAGCTGTAATTTTATAAGTTGTGCATTTTCTCCATGAAAATAAAACATTTTAACAAAAAGGAGCATATAATGATGTTTTTGCATATTGAGAAAGCTTTCCCAAACCTATCAGATTGTCATAAAGGGAGTCCCTCAATTGTGTTCCAGGTCGTGTCTTTTTTTTTTTAATGGGGATTTTCACTTAAAATGTTATCTAATTAAAGAGTAGGTCTGAAGCAGTAGCCTCTTTCAACAATTAGAAAACTGAGAGGAGTTGAATTTATTTCACGTGTCACTGAATTAAGTTGAGAAACTTCAGTAGTATCTACTCTTGTATCCTGCTAACCCATTTTTGGAAGATTTGGGGTGCTTTTAAATTATATCCTAATTGGGGGTTTGGACTTGCCTACTGCCCCAAGACTTAATTCACAAAGATTTGAGGATTTTTTTTTAACATATTCCCATTCAAATCATAGTTAATTTTCAGAGAACACATTTTTTAACTGGCACTGATACTGTTATCTGAGCCACAGAGTCAGTCAGATGATCTGATAGTCTCTCTGATATTGTGCATTGTTTTTGAATTATCTTTGGCTTTATACCCCTGTACACGTGGAAAACTTTGTCAGAGCCTCATTGGCCAAGATGTATTACTCACTTAGATTATTTATTCAGTTTATCAGAGTAAGTTGCAATTCTTTAATCTTCATAGTTAGCTTTTTGGAGTGGTCTATAACTGATCACACTAATTCAATTACAGATGGACACTTCTAGAAACAAGAGTTACTGAAAGTTGGGACATTTAAATTAATCTTTGTAAGAGTTATATGAAGAATAATGTGTTTTACCGAGAAAACTGACTTAATATTTTTATGGGAAAGCGGAATTAATTTTGATGAAGGATTTTCTTAAAGAAAGGAAATATGTTCACTTCATTTTGGAATAACATTGCCAAGAAAATGAGAAGCAGCGGCTTCCTTACTTTTACTTTCTTTTCTCCTTGTTAACATTTTGAATAACTCTTATGTTAGGAATGTTTTCTATTTTGCTTTGAGGGACAATTCAGTAATTTACTTTCACATTGTTTTTTCATTGCAAGTGTGACTAATGTTTAAAATGAATGGAGTATTATAATCTTAGCACTGGATGTACAGCCTACAAAGAACCTTTGTGAGCTGATTTTTGCAGTTTTCCAAGTTCTTTTGCCATAAACAGACCAAAAAACACCCCATGTACTTTAATATCAACTTTTTATTTTAAATCCTTTAGTTGCATTTAAAATCTACTAGTTTGCTCGGCACCTTTAGCTCAGTGAGTAGGGCGCCAGCCACATAGACTAAAGCTGGTGAGTTCTAGCTGGGGCCCCCAGCCTGCTAAACAACAAATGCAGCCAAAAAATAGCTGGGCGTTTTGGTGGGGCCTATAATCCCAACTACTTAGGAGGCTGAGAAAAGAGAATCGCTTAAGCCCAAGAGTTGGAGGTTGCTGTGAGCTGTGACACCAAGGGTGACATAGTGAGACTGTTTCAAAAAATAATAAATAAGTTCTGTTAGTTATAGTTGTTTAACACATTCCTTATATCTAGATAAGTGTGCATAGTGAGAAGTATTATTTGATGTTTGAGTTATGCTTCTGTCCTTTTTGTCTTCTCACCCCACCCTATAAAATTTACTTCAAAAATGTCATTCTGACAAACAAAACTAACTTACATATATTCACTCAGTACAAAGTAGGTTCCATTGAATGTCAAGAATTTGTGTTAGTTGAACTTTACCTTAGAAATGAAAACAATGTAATGTAAACATTTGTATCCTATTAATCTGAAATTTTTATTTTATTTGTTTGTTTTTTGAGACAGAGTCTCACTATGTTGCCCTTAGTAGAGTGCTATGGCATCACAGCTCACAGCAACCTCCAACTCTTGGGCTTAAGTGATTCTCTTGCCTCGTTCTCCCAAGTAGCTGAAACAACAGGTGCCCACCACAATGCTTTGCTATTTTTTGGTTGCAGTTGTCATTGTTGTCTAGCAGGCCCAGGCCCGGCTCCAACCTGCCAGTTTTGGCTAATGTGGCCAGCACCCTACTCACTGAGCTACGGGCTCTGAGCCTAATCTGAAATTTTTTAAAAAATTTGTGTTAGATTCCTGTTCGAAGACATTTCAGTCTTTTAAACAGGCTACGAATACTTTGTATTTACTCCCACATCAGGAATCTTACTGACACTGTTTCATCACAGATTTCCAAAATTAATACTACTTAATTGAATTGTGAAAAGTGGCTGTCCTTAAAAATGATGATTTCATCTAAGCCTAGCTATGTATACTAGAGCCCTTTTATACCATAATAATTTTTTGACAGATTTCTTTGTAGGACATTTTGAAATATTTAACATTAATGACAAATAATTAGTTTTTTATTATCTAACACTAATCTTACTCTGATTCTGTAGATGCTTCTGTTACGTAGGCTATGGAAACCAGTTATGTAGAAATATGAAAAGTAAGTACCTGTTAATACTCAGGGTGGTATTCACTATGATTACTTTGGAAAATTGTGACATTCATGAAAAGGGCATGGAGAAACTAACATTAAATGCCTGCTATGTGCCAGTCACGATGTGGGGACTAAAGTAAAGAAGCTAAATTACTGAGATTCCCCTCCCTAATGCCGAACAAAAACATTCCAAGATGACATGAAAATAGAGATGGGGATACTATGTAAATATGCTGAAATGCAGAAAAATTATTTAATTTAAAGTCACATAATTAGTAAGTGATGGTGGTAGGTTTTTTTTGGAGAGAGAGTCTCAAGCTGTCACCTTGGGTTAGAGTGCCATGGCATCATAGCCCACAGTAACCTCCATCTGTTGGGCTCAAATGATCCTCTTGCCTCAGTTTTTCTATTTTTAGTAGAGACAGGGTCTCACTTTTGCTCAAGCTGGTCTTGAAATCATGAGCTCAACCAATTCACCTGACCTGCCTTGGCCTCCCAGAATGCTAGGATTACAGGCATTATAGGCTTGAGCCATTGCGCCTGGCCCCTGGTAGTAGCTTTTTAGCTATAAGAAGTAAAACTTCTGGCTCGGCGCCTGTGGCTCAAGCGGCTAAGGCGCCAGCCACATACACCTAAGGTGGCGGGTTCGAATCCCCAGCCCGGGCCCGCCAAACAACAATGATGGCTGCAACCAAAAAATGGCCGGGCATTGTGGCGGGCGCCTCCAGCTACTTGGGAGGCGGAGGCAGGAGACTCGCTTGAGCCCAGGAGTTGGAGGTTGCTGTGAGCATGATGCCATGGCACTCTACCCAGGGGGATAGCTTGAGGCTCTGTCTCAAAAAAAAAAAAAAAAAAAGTAAAACTTCTTTGAGCTGGGAAGGAGAACAGAATTACAATAGGGTGGGTGGGTTCAGTCCTGGTATGGGGAATACAAGTAAAATACATAGTCCAGCTGTGTCTTGGCCTCATATGACCTCTATCAGTCAGTCAGGATATATTGACAGCTTACAGGCACCAAGTTCTCCTGTTTCCCTATAAAATGAGTTGTTTTATAATTATGAATATGATAATGAGTAAAATTAACAGGGTATGTTGATGGTAGATTAAGTAGTTGAAGTCTGAGGACATGAGATAAAGTAAATGAGGGTAAAGGATAGGCTGGCTATGCAGTTAAATCCTTTCAGGGCTTCTGGAACTTGGTAGAGATATCACATTGCAGGGTCTGATCCTCAGTGTTATAGTTTAGAAATTTTAATTAGATAACATACAGCTGAATGTACTCTAGGGTGTAGAATTTTTCTAACCACAAACCCATAATAGCAGTTTTCTAATACTATGAAGAAAAATACTACTATCTTATGGCATCTGACTCCTCTTAATTGTACTAGTCTTGTTTGTATTAGTCTGCTAGGGCTACATAACAGAATACCATAGCCTGGGTGGCTTAAACAACAGAAATTTATTGTCTCACAGTTTTGGAGGCTGGAAATTCAAGATCAAGGTGTCAGTATGGGTAGATTCTGGTGAGGCCTCTCTTACTAACTTACAGATCCCTATGTTTTTTCATAAATTTTGCTGTGTGCACAGGCAAAAGGGAAAGGTCTCTGGTGTCTCTTCTTTAAGGACATGAGTCAGCCTTACGTGACTTCATTTAATCTTAATTACCTTCTTAAAGGCACTGTCTAACACTTAAATAGAAGGTTAGGGCTTCACCCTGTGAATTTTGGTGGGAAACAATCTGTTAGAAGCATATTCTCTCTTTATAAACCAATCCACAAGAGAAGCCATATTATAATCAAAACATCACTTGGGAGCATGGAGTCAAACAAATGTGAATGGCAAAATAATCAAAGTCCTTGATGATCATGATGCTGTGTGCCCCAGTAGGCATGAGATTTATACATCTAATAACTTATGGTGTAGTGTGCTAGAGATATACAGTAGAACCTCCACAGTTTACCATCTCCCTACATTGACCACCTCAAGTTGACCTAATTTTCATAGACCAGACATGTACTACATATATATATCATATGTTTTCCAGTTTGTTACAGCAGTCAACTTACGGAGGCTCTACAGTATTTACTATTTTTGTCTTGCTGATCCTTGCTTATAAAACCAGTCACTTTATTCAGTTTTTTATTTAGGCAGTATATTTAATAATTTAATGGTTTCAAGCATAACCTAATAATATCTCCCAGATTAAACAGTTTTCAACTTAATGAAATTTGAGTCTTCAATTTTTAAATCACATTTATTAATTAGCTTTTACACTAGTTTACTTTTGTAGACTGAACTTGACCCTTTTTTTTTTTAGACAAAATTTTAGTTTATCATCCTCTGTAGAGTGCGGTGATGTCACAGCTCATGGCAACCTCAAACTCTTGGGTTTAAGCAATCCTCTTGCCTCAGCCTCCAAAGTAACTGGGACTACAGGCAGCCGCCACAACACCTGGCTATTTTTAGACATGAGGTCTCACTCTGACTCAGGCTGGTCTCCAACTTCTGAGCTCAGGCAATCAACTTGCCTTGGCCTCCCAGAGTGCTAGGATTACAGGCATAAACCAACATGCCCGTGAGCTTGTCCTTTTAAAATTTTTGGAAAAATAATCCTCAGTTTGGTTTCAGGGGATGGAAGTATTTTCTTAATAGGTCAACATACCCGTAAGATCACCCTATATTTAGGTCATGCCTCCAGATTTGTCACTAACTTGTTCTGTGATGTTATACAAGTCACTCTGCCTCTGGGGTCTTTATCTGTGATTTATAGGATGGGTTTTAATACTGTTCAAGTTCCCTTCTGTGATTCTGATTATTTCTGCAGAATATTCATAAAGTATTGTCATGTGGAACATCATTGTGCTTTTGAAAGAAATAGAATTGTCCATATGTAGAGGGTATTTAAGACGTCAGTGAATAGATGACATCATTAGGGAGAGAGTATAAAGAGAACACAAAAAGGAACCTAGGATCAGGCTTTGAAGAACTCAGGAAGGAGAGCAGTAGGAGCTGTCTGTGGAGTGGCCAGGGAAATAGGAAGAAAACAAGAGAAAGTGTTTCAAGAAAGAGGGTGTGGATACTTGTGTGAGGCGAAGCTAAGGGGTTCAGTAAGATGCATCCTTTGGCTTTGGCAACATAGAAGTCATTGATAATCTTGACAAAAACAGTTTCTTTTCATTTGTTAGGACAGAAGTCGTATTGCAGTGGATTGAAGCAGAGATTTGGTGGAGAGTGGGTATGTAGGCAGCTCTTTGGAGAATTTTGTGTATGGAGGAGGACTGAGAAATGGGAAATACGGAATAGTGCTTGTCTGCTGGTGAGAATAAAGGAGGAAAGAGTGATTACAGAGAGAGAGGACTGAAGGAGCAAAGGCCCTGAGAAGGTGAGAGAGTGACAGGATGTATAATGACGTGATGGCCTTTGATAGGTAGAGGACACTACCCTACTTGTAAAAAGAGAAGGAATGCTAACAGGGGTGAAAATGTAAATAGTTTAGTAGGTATAGTGGTAGACAGGGGAATTCTCTCTGTGCTTTTGTGATTTTTTTTTTTTTTTTGAAGAAACAAAGTCCATGGCTGGGAATAAGGAAGGCGAATGTAAGGTAGGAAGCTTGAAGAGAGAGAACAAGGCATGAAATAGACACAAGAGTACAAAAAGTTTATTGTAGGGATCATCGGTTTCAGATCTGGCAAGTTTGAGTACCTGACACAAGATGGACTCTTGATAAATTATTTATTAAAAGAATAAGTGAGTTTAAAGTGGTCGAGCAGTTGTGTGGTTTTTCTCCAGTTGTTTGGCTGCTCAGGTAGAACATAAGAAGGCAAGTGGTTCCAGAGGCATTGCGGTTTGCAGTACTGGGGAAAGAAGAAGCAAAGAAATTGAGAGTATTTTCAAGGGAATTTTAAAAGGCAAGGAATAATGTAAAATCCTTAGAAAATGGTTAAAATGCAGAAAACTTTTGATGCTTTTATAAATTTTACTATTTAGAACTCCAGTGGTTCTTTTATTTTGATTTTATTCTTAGGATGTTTGTAGCCATTCTAAATGGTCAAAATTTTAAAAACCAAATAAGGCTTTTTGAGTTTTCTTTTGAGATTCAATCTCGTTCTGTCACCTTGGGTAGAGTACTATGAAATCATCATAGCTCACAGCAACCTCAAACTCTTGGACTTAAGCGATCCTCTTGCCTTACTTACTCTTCCAAGTAGCTGGGACTACGGGTGTGTACCACCAAGCTTGGCTAGTTTTTTCTTTGTTTGTTTTTGTTTTTTTTTTTTTTTGAGACAGTCTTACTTTGCCACCCTTAGTAGAATGCTATGGCAGCATAGCTCATACCAACCTCAAACTCGTGGACTTAAGCGATTCTCTTGCCTCAGCCTCCTGAATGGCTCTGGGTCTGGCTGGTCTGGAACTCGTGACCTCAGGCAGTCTACCTGCTCAGTCTCACAGAGTGCTAGATTACAGATGTGAGCCACTGTGCCCAACCTAGTTTTTTCTATTTTTGATAAAGATGGGTCTCCCTTTTGCTCAGGCTGGTCTCAAACTCCTGATCTCAAGCAATCCACCTGCCTTGGCCTCCAGAGCAAAAAAAGAAAGAAAAAATGTTTTGATGCTTTTATATATTTTTATGTAAAAATGTTTTGATGCTTAACTGTTTAGAACTCCAGTGGTTCTTTCCTTTGCTTAATTTTATGCCATAGTTCTTTCTTTTGGGAATGACAAAAGTTTTGAAAAGTTGCTTTTCAAATTGCAAATTTATTTCGTTTGTGAAGAAATAGACTGATGGTAAGCAGATAACTTTGTTCTTACAAAATAAAATTTCAGACTATTATTTTCATTTTCTAGAGAGAATTTTTGAGACTGTTATTCTTAAGCACATTGTGTAAGAACACATTATTTCCTCAAATGAAAATTCCTGTTACAATATCTTAAAAACAAAACCTTTAAATAATTGTGCAATACCATTGTTCGAAGTATGAACTTAAATGGTCCCAAGTTGTTCTGGATAAAACTCTTTTATCTCTTGGTGATGGCTCAATAGGAAGGAGTAAATGAGTTCAATCATGAATGTTTTGCAGAGGGAAAGATTTTAGAATATTTTCTTCTTACTACAAGCCATTTTGTGTCCTGTGTATCTTTTCATCACAGATTAATTATATTTTACTTATGATGTAGGTGAATGACTGAGCTTTGTTTGAAATGGTTCAAACTATTTGAACCCACGTAGTTTTAAATATTTGCAGAACGAGAGTCTTGTTATGTCGCCCTCGGTAGAGTGCTGTGGTGTCATAGCTCACAGCAAATGCCAAACAACAAAGTATAACCACTAGTTAATTGGCAGATAGAAATTCTTTAACTCTTTTATATCATTCCATTTCAAATATCCTAAGTTGTTTTTTTTTATTAATAAAATGAAGGGTTGTGAAATAGATTTTCATTTCATAAACATTTTGTGAGGCTCTGGCCTTAACATATTTTCACAAAATAACTTCATCTTTTTTTTTATAATTGCTTGGGCTGCATTATCTTTTAAGTACATCTTTGCAGAAGTATAGCTTAAGTTTGCAAAATCAAACTTGGAGCTTCTGTGAACCCTTCTGAATGTATTGTCCTCTAAATTCCCATAATACTTTCTTCCTCACCATCATCTTCATCTACTATATATTGCGTTCACCTGAAAGATGAGTCAACGTGTTGATATTTTATATACTTTACCTTGTTTGGTCCTCATCATAACCCTTTGAAGTGTTCATGTTTTATCTATTTCATAAATTATACTGATATTTAGAGAAATTTACAAACTTGTCCCATTTTTTTTTTTTGAGACAAGAATCTCACTTTGTTACCCTTGATAGAGTGCTGTGGCATCACAGCTCACAGCAATCTCCAGTTCTTGGACTTAGGCGATTCTTTTGCCTCAGCCTCCTGAGTAGCTGGGACTACATTTTTTTGGTTTTTTTGAGACAAGAGTCTCACTATGTCGCCCTTGGTAGAGTACTGTGGTATCACAGCTCACAGCAACCTCCAACTCTTAACTCTTGGGTTTAAGCAATTCTCTTGCCTCAGCCTCCC
Organism: Otolemur garnettii; assembly: GCF_000181295.1. Lineage (NCBI taxonomy): Eukaryota > Metazoa > Chordata > Mammalia > Primates > Galagidae > Otolemur > Otolemur garnettii. Next base: position 3,897,997 of record NW_003852489.1, read on the forward strand.
AACTGTGTAGCCCTATTGATTGCCCTTGTGCTTATTTGACTTTTTTTTTTTTAACCAGACTATGATCCTCCTGAAGACAAGGACTTTGTCTTACTCACGTTTATATCCTCAGTGTCCATTAGAAACCCCATTACTTTTTAAATTAGTGTTGAATGAGCAACACTGGCATCACTGATAGGATAGCAGTGAGGCATATGCTGTGAAGTTGTTTTTCTAGTTTAGGCAGTTTGTAGGTTTACTGTTTCATATGCCTCTTACCCATTTGATGTGTTGGCATTTATAGTTACACACACCCACATACACGCAGATCACAGGTGCATGCACACACATATTTCATTCACATATCCTTTGAAAGTGACAATAATTTGTTCTTATATTATAGATCCAGACAAGGTCTAAAGACCGTGACATTTGGTATGCAAATCCAGATTTTCAGACTTTAGATCTTACGGTCATCTACTTGAGTCTATCTCTGCTAATGGAAACCTATACTTTATTTTTCCATATGTTTATGTGCTCCTGGAGAAAGGAAGGCAACAAAATAAGGGTGTTTACAAATGGCTTGTATCTAAAAAAGGAGAATCTCTGTTGCAATGATGAAATGTATACTTTTGTTCAGTCACTTGTTTTCCTTTGTAAGGTATGCTTTTGGAAATAGTTATTATAATTAGAAGTTTAGTCAAGGAATAAAATAGCAGCAGTAAAGAAACTACAGGAAGATTCAGCCTATGACCATATCATATTCTAATCAGCTAATTTAAATCTAACATGATTTCTGGTACATGCAGGGTGCTGTGCCATTCATTTAATATTTGTGGAATAAAATAGGTGAACAAATTCATACAGGCATCTTAGAAAGTGATTTCTTGAGTTTTCTTTCTTAATACTGTAATTCTCTAACTCATACATTTGGCTTTTTTTTTTTTTTTTGACTGGGGCCAGGTTTTGAATCCACCACCTCCGGTATATGGGGCCCGGCGCCCTGCTCCTTGAGCCACAGGCACCACCCTGTACGTTTGGCTTTGAATTCAGAATTGTCACTAAATCAGCTAATAAAGTAGAAAAATTTGAGCTACTTGGTCATAAGAATATTCTTAAGCTTGAGGCCACTATTAAATACAAAGAAAGTGAAAGCAACTTGTAGAATAGTATAGCATTCTTTTCCTATGAACATACTTAGTTTTGGTGATTTCTGCTGATGAATTTTCTTTTTTCTTTTTTTCTTTTTTTGAGACAGAGCCTCAAGCTGTCCCCCTGGGTAGAGTGCTGTGGCATCACAGCTCACAGCAACCTCCAGCTCCTGGGCTCAAGCGAGTCTCCTACCTCCACTTCCCAAGTAGCTGGGACCACAGGCGCCCACCACAACACCTGGCTAATTTTTTTGGTTGCAGCCGTCATTGTTGTTTGGCGGGCCCGTGCTGGATTCGAATCCGCCACCTTGGGTGTATGTGGCTGGCGCCTTAGCCGCTTGAGCCACAGGCGCTGAGCCTAAATTTTCTTAAGTAGCTTTATTCAAACATAATTCACGCAGCACATAGTTAACTCATTTAAACTGTATAGTCAGGTGGTTGTTAGTATATTCACACCTATGCAACTATAACCATGATTTTAAAATATTTTCATCACTCCAAAAAGAAACTTGCAACTTATTTGCAGCTACTTTCCAATTCCTTCAGTCAATCTGCTGATTTACTTTTTGTCATTATGGATATGCCTATTTTGGATATTTCATATAAATAAGAATCATAATATGGTCTTTAGTGAATAACTTCTTTCACTTAATACTTTCAAAGTTAATCAAACCTGTAGCATCTGTTCTCAGCACTTCATTTCTCTTCATGGCTGAGTAATATTTCATGGTTTGAATGTACCGTATTTTCTATATCCGTTCCTCAGCTGATAGTCATTTAGGTTGTACACACCTTTTGGCTATTAACAACACTACTGTAAACATTCATGAATTACTGAGTCATACGGTAACAATGTTTTACCCTTTTTTTTTCTTTTTGGAGACAGGGTCTCACTTTGTAGTCCTTGGTAGAGCGCTGTGGTATCACAGCTCACAGCAACCTCCAACTCTTGGGCTTAAGTGATTCTCTTGCCTCAGCTGGGACTACAGGCACCCACCACAACATCTGGCTATTTTTTGGTTTGGTGCATGTGGCTGGTGCTGTGATCACTGTGCTACGTGCACCGAGCCAATGTTGTACCTTTTGATAGATTATTTTCCAAAGTTTAAACTATTTTACATTCCCACCAGCAGTGTATAAGGGTTCATATTTCTCCATACCCTCAGGAACATTTGTATTATCTGAGTTTTTTTTAATTATAGCCATCTGCCTAGGTATGAGGTTGCATCTAATTGTGGTTTAATTCATATTTCCTTGATGGCTAATGGTGTTGAACATCTTTTCATGTGCTAATTTATTAGCCATTTGTATATCTTTGGAGAAACATTGATGTAGATCCTCTGTCCATTTAAAATTTTGATTATTTGCTTTTTATTATTGAATTGTAAGAGTTTATTATATATTGTGGATATAAACTTCCTATGAAATATATAATTTGCAAATATTTTCTCCCATTCTGTAGGTTGTTTTCCCTTTCTTGATGTCCTTTGAGGCACAAAAGTTTTAATTTTGTTTGAAGTGATTTTTTTTTTGAATACAAAGATTTGATTTATTAACACCTAAGGATATCATATAAATGTCAGTACAATTTATATGTTGCATTTCAGTGATGTAAAGTAAAACATTTATACTGGTCATATGAAGCATGATATAAAAATATATTTAATGTATCCTAAACATTTAAAATGTTTGTCTTCTATGCCCATATTTTATCTTCTGTTCAGTAGAACTGTTTCTTAAATAAAACTCACCTATGGCCTTGGATCTATGTGTCACCATTTTCAACATCTTTGGTAATATCTGTTTTTTCTAATGTTAAAAGGAATATGAAAGATAAAATGATAGCAAGGTAAAAATGACAGTTTTTATGGTAGCAAGGTAAATTGTGAGTAGACAGTGTATATGATATTAAATTATGAATTAGAATAACCTTAGACCTTATAATTTGTCAGTATTTGAAGGTGCTAATACTTGATATCCTTAGTCTGTGGACAAAATGCCTCCAAATTTTAATCTGGAAAAAATTATTTGGAAAAGATTTACCAGTATGCAGCTTTTCTATTTTACGGATTGTATTAGAATTTCTGTGTAACTTGTTCAAATCTTGGTAACAGGAAAAAAAAAAGCATAAATGCATTTTACATACATGTGGAATATTATTGCCATGTTATTCCTGTATTAAGTTTTATTCAGCCATAATTGCAAAGCAGAAATTTATAATGTTATTGCTGGGTTTTATTTTGTTGTATTAGCTTCTCAAGAGTTACTGATCTATGAAATGGCAGAGAATGGAAAAAACTGTGACCAGAGACGTGTAGCAATGAACAAGGAACAACATAATGGAAATTTCACAGGTAAAGTGTGGTAGTTTGGAGAGAGGGGGTTTATGAATTTAAATGATACACTTTTCAAATATTACTTATCCATTATTAATATTGTCATTGTAAATCAAATTATGAGTCAGGGCCAACAGGTGATTTTTCACAGTGATTGCAGAAACAGCCTGGCCATAGTCACATAGCCGTGTTTTGTCTTATGGTATATGGTAAGTGTTTATTTGGCTTTGCTTAGTGCTCAGATTTATCATTGTATTTTGTAACTTTAAAAGAAGGTTATAAGCCGGTTGCGATAGATCACACCTGTAATCCTAAGCACTTTGGGAGGCCTAGGCAGGTGGCTTGCCTTGAGCTCAGGAGTTCAAGACCAGTCATAGCAAGAGAGAGAGCCCATCTCTAAAACTAGCAGGGTGTAGTAGTGGGCACTTGTAGTCCCAGCTACCCAAGAGGCTGAGGCAAGAGGATTGCTTGAGCCCAAGGGTTTGAGGTTGCTGTGAGCTAGGGTACCACTGTTCTCTACCGAGGGCGACAAACTAAGATTCTGTCTCAAAGAAACTCAAAACCCACACCCCAAAAAAGTAGGTTATAAATTTACACATTATGCTACTCTTAAATATACAATTATTACAAAAGTTAGAATGTGATTATTATAAATTTATTTCTAAGTTTTAATTTGAGATGAATAAACTTATATGATAACCAAATTAGAATTGATGATAAAAATTTTGATATATTTGACTCTTATTTTATCCATTTACCCTGAAAATGATGGCTTTTATTGATATGGATGATTTAAGTAGAAACTTTTCTTGTTGCATTTAAAGGAAAATGAAAAGTTTTTCTTTGCTGATAATTATACTAGTTTTCTTTTTAACTTCTGAATTGTTTGGCATCTCAAACACATGGCTAATAATACTCTAGTGTGGTACTATTATCACAGATATTCTCTTTTATTGTGCAAGCTATCTGAAATAGTGGTTTCCATTTGTTTGTTTTAATCACTGTATTTCCTCACAGAGGACATTTTGTAGCAATGATCTGACTTTTGGCTTGCTCTGATTGTCAGTAAATTTTGCAGTTTCAGTAAGTTTAAGTTTTCAGAGATGGGCATTGCATATATCAGAGTGTGTTCCTATCAGGAGATTTTGTATGCTATTTTTCTTTTCCTTTTAGCAAGCACGTACATTTATATATCCTTCCTCTACTGTTTACTCCTTTGAAATAAAATTAAAGTAACCATGTCATTCTTACTCTTTTGTACCCTGTGTTTTTTACTTGATATTTCTTAGAGATTGTGCTATCACTGTACATAAAAACTCACTCTTTAGTATTCCATTCCACTGTATAAGGGCACCATGCTTTAATCACCCCTTTGTCCTCGCTTGGTAATATTTAAATTGTTGATAATCTTTTTGCTAGTATGAATAATGCTGTAGTGAATAAACTTATATGAGTCATTTCACCTTATATCTAATCATTCCTAGAAATGAAATTATTGGCTTATAATGTGTATGTGCGTGTGTAATTTTGATAAATGATGACAATAATAGTTAACCTTAATTGGGCACTTTCTAAGTATCAGACTCTTCTGAGAATGTTATACATATTGATATTAACTCATTTAACTCACCACAGTGACCCTGAAAGTAAGTACTATTGTTATCCCCGTTTCACAGAAATATTAACTAACTTGCCCGAGATTATATTACTGGTAGGTGGCGGAGCCAGGATTTGGAACCAACTAGTTTGCTTCCACATTTTAAGATCTAAACCACTAAGCTCTATAATATGATGTTAGTTTGATATGATACCCTTCATAAAAGGTAAACCAACCTAGACATAAGTAATATACAAGAAGGGAAGGTTGTGCTCTGATAGTAAAATAATTGCAAAAAATAATGTTGAGATTGGGGCAGAAGGACCGGTCTAGATATTTCATTTTCCCAAAATATAGAGTCCTTCCCAAATCCACTGCTCAGATTTTTAGTACCATTTCTTTAGCACACCCTCTATAGAAGGTTCTCCTATCTGTCAAGTCAGAGAGTTGACAAATGGTAAGCACTTTTTTGGCCTCAGTCCATTAGGTAACACTGATTAAGAAGTGGCAACTGTTTGCCAACCTGGTGGCTCACGACTGTAATTCTAGTATTCTGGAAGGCCATGAGGGGAGGATCCCTTAAGCTCAGGAGTTGAGCTTGAATAAGAGTAAGACCCTATCTTTACTTAAAGTAGAAAAGATTAGCCGGGCATCATGGCAGGTGCCTGTAGTCCTTGCTACTTGGGAGGCTGAGGCAGGAGGATTGCTTGAGCCCAGGAGGTTTAGGTGGCTGTGAGACATGATGATGTGGCAACACTATCTAGCCTAGGCATTAGAGTGAGACTTTGTCTCAAAAAAAAAAAATGGCAACTTTTTTAATGTAGTAGTTCCCCCTTATCTGTGGCACATACATTCCATGACCCCCAGCAGATGCCTGAGACTACAGATAGTACCAAAAACTATAGATACTGTTTCTCCTTGTCCAGTAATGGAGTAATGTATACAGCGTGGATAAGCTAGACAAAGGGATAATTTATAACTTGGACTGGATGGAGTGAAACAGCATGATTTTTTATCACCTTACTCAGAACAATATGCAGTTTAAAACTTAGTGAATTTTCAGACAGCATTTGACCACAGGTAACTAAAACCACAGATGAAGAAGAACTACTACTATAATTCATCTCCTTGATAAACCGCTAAGTGTTGCTAAGTCTGGACTAGTCATTTCTGAAGACTCCAGGACTTGCTGTTGCCCGCAACAGGGTAAAACTCTTTTTGTCCAGTAAGCACTTGTACATTGTACCATCCCTCTCCAAAACTACTTAAAAGAATAGCCTGTAAGACTGCCACTGATTGAAAGGGAAGAGGTAGGTGGATATATAGACAAATGAAATTCTGTTGAGGCTTAAGTTATGGGGACCTATCACAATCCCTGGCTTTCTGTTATAGTTTTCAAACACTGAAATTAGAATTGTGTTTCATAGATTGCCTCCTCTACAGAAGAGGTGATCTCAGGTTAGTACCAGAACTATTTAAATTTGCACAACCCAGGTATGAATCATGTTGTTTGTACTTTTGAGATTTTTGTACTTTCAGATGTGGGATAAATTTTTAAAGTGATTGGAAAGAGTGGGCATCAATGTTAGAAATTGTGCTTTAACTTCTGCACTATTGTTTTCCAGACCCCTCTTCAATGAATGAAAAGAAGAGGAGGGATCGGGAAGAAAGGCAGAATATTGTCCTATGGCGACAGCCACTCATTACCTTGCAGTATTTTTCTCTGGAAATCCTTGTAATCTTGAAGGAATGGACCTCAAAGTAAAGAGTCTTCCATTACTTTTTATATAAACCTTATTTACTAAGTTTAGAAATCCTCAGCATTCTCCTACTTCCTATCCTGTTACATCAAAATAAATAAATTCAATTTAGAATACTATCATAGCAACACATTTATTCTCCTTTCTGTAGTTTAAAGAAAAATAGATTAGGGAAATATTGCTGTTGGCTCATTGGATTGTTACAGTTGACCACTGTCTCATGTTAAATCTTTTTTTTATGCTTTTCATGTCGAATCTTTCATGCAAAAGAGAACACTGAAAATATGACAGTGTTTTTTTTCTCCTACTTTTACATTAAGGAGAAATCATGCCTGTGTACATTAGATACACTGATTATTTATTTAGCAGAACAAGGTTCATGATACGTGGCAATTTTACTGATACTTTGAGCCAATGAAAAAGAGTTCATGGAAATGTGTTCTGTCTTTAAATTTAGTACTTGTAAACCCTATTTCAAATATAAAGAGCGAGTTGAACTTTTACATGCTGTATCATTTTCTGGCATATAGTTCCAAGTTATGATCTGTACTATTATGTTCCTTTTTCTTGTACTAAGAGTTTATAAAGCGTTTTGTAACATTGTTAGTTCATTTTGATCCTTATGTCAACTTCATAAGGAAGGTAAAACAGGTACATGATTATAAAGTTATAAAAACAAGAAACAGATTAAGATTAAGTGTCTTGATCAAAGTTCAACATGAAGGGTCTTTGACCCAGATCCTCTGAGTTGAAGGCCAGTGCTCTTTTATTATACTATGTTGCCTTTCCAATTTAAAAGTTGGAGTATAAACAAGGTAAGAATAAGGCTATGGTGGGGTTTATAGTAAGAAATTGGGTCCTGTGTTCCTTCCATGTATCTTCCCTTCTCCCCCTTCGCACACTCACAGGAGGCCCATGGATATTAAAGGACACAAGAGCTTAGCCGAAAAAGACTGATTCTGTATCTGAGCTTGATAACCTAAATGCTTCCACTAGAAATTGTTTTGAAATAGTGAATCCTAAAAATGAGACTGAGATTTTTTATTTTTACTTTGTTTTTAAGATTATGGCATCGTCAAAGCATTGTGGTATCTTTTTTACTGCTGCTTGCTGTGCTTATAGCTACGTATTATGTTGAAGGAGCACATCAACAGGTAAGAGCTTCAGCAGTTTTATTTCTGGTCTTGCACATTCTTTAATCCTGGTTTCAAATAGGAATAATATGGATTTCATAGAATACCCTCAATATTTCATAACTGGTATCTCAGTGTCTTAACATCATACCCGAAGAATATTCATGTGTTACTAACTTATGGCTGCTTAGCATTTCTGTTTGATTTATATGATCTGTTTTTATTTTCACTGTAAGTTTTGTTCAGGCAGAGTGTCATGAATCCTTTAATTACTACAAGATTTTCATATTTCCTATAATATGCTTTTGTCATCCATTGAAACAGATTGATAGGCCTTTAATCTTAAATTAAGGGTCGCTTTTATTTGCATAGAATACATGTTCATTTCCACGAGTACATTAGTGGTGGGAAAATAGGACATTTTGTTAATACCTTTTATTAAAATAGCTAAACATTAATGTATTGTAGTTGTAGTAAATGGTTCTTAAATGGTATCATTTCATGTTTTAAAACACTTTAATCTCAGAGAGAAGTAGTAAATAGCCCTTAATTGGTATTGGTTCTTAAACCTTTAAGAGAAGGGTTTACAGTTTTAAATACATTTCTTTTAAATGTGTTTTTAAAATTTTTATCATCATTATTCCCTATTAGTAATTCTTAATAGTAGGACTTCAAAGGTTTAGAAACAAGGAGTTTATTCCAGTTAGGTGAATTTTTTTCTGTCTTTGCTATTGGGTATTAAAAAATAAGTCCGTTTCAAGGAATTTTTATTCTTTTTTCCTGTGTGAAACTTAGTTCAGCTGGTTGTTTAATTTTACTGATAGTTTATAAATACCACATTTCTGTATAAAGAATTCACATTTTTCACTTTATCCCCTTTTGTTTTTCAGTATGTGCAACGTATAGAGAAACAGTTTCTTTTGTATGCCTACTGGATAGGCTTAGGAATTTTGTCTTCTGTTGGGCTTGGAACAGGGCTGCATACCTTTCTGCTTTACCTGGTGAGAATAATTTTCTTTTAATAATCAAAAATGAAAAGATATTTATTAGTGTTTTTATTCCAGAAGTTAAAAATACGATTTGTATTTAATTACCTTTGTGTTTTATATGCGTTCTGATTTTCAAATCAGTGCTTTAAGTTTTGTTATTCCTTTTGGGTAAAGGATTTTTTTGTTTCAAGGGAAAACTTCATTTAAAGAAATAAGGTTATTTATTTAAATTAGTTCAACCTGGAGATTTGTTTTTTCCTTTTAGATATTGGAATAATGTCATTTTAATGGTTTGAGATTAATTTAAATGTACAAAATTCCACATAAGACTTAGAATGAATTTGGCCAGTTTACTTTCTCTGTTAATCAGCAATAGAGACAATAGTGTCTACCCTCACATCCTCCGACACCTTGTATATAATACTTGGATAGTTATTTAGTCTTCTGTGTGTGTTTGTGTGACAGTCTCACTCTGTCACCCTGGATGGGTACCATGGTGTCATAGCTCACGTCTTCCTGAGCTCAAGCAATCCACCCTCCTCCACCTCCCAGAGTGCTACCATTATGTGACTCACCACACCAGACCTTATTTTAGTATTCTTAATATAATTAAAGAAGTTTTATACATACAGAACTAAATGTTTTCTTTTTTTTATTGTAAATTAACATAAGGGTGCACATTTTTAGCTTACATGGTTCTCACTTTCAAAGTAAAGTTCAAGTTGTAGTTGAGCCCCTCACCCGGGGATGTGCTGAACACCCTGATATTGTGTGCATGAGGTGAGAATTGCCCTCTCTCCTCCCTTCAGTCGCCCTCCCCAACTAAATGTCTTCTTAAACTCTTTGAGCCAAAGTATAAAAAGTGCCTCTTTTGGAAAAAACCCTTTTACTTGTTGAAATGAGAATAAAAATAAGTTTTCCTTTGAATGGTCACAACTATACTGAAATAATATCAGAACTAGAACTGGGGAGAAATGAGCAAGACAGCTGAGGCACAGAGTTTAAATAGGCACATTCAAGGTCATGCAAATCCAGGGCTGAGTAAGTGCCTCATTAAATTTTGGGCCCGAGATGCCTTGTTGGTTTCATTCTGTTCCTGTCCCTGAATAATAAATTGAAAACAATTCCAAATTTGAAAACAGTGTGATCTTCATTGGAGAAAAACAGGTTAAAGGAGTTGCAGTGGTACTGATTGCTGAATAAGATTCTGGGACAGCGCCTGTGGCTCAAAGGAGTAGGGCGCTGGCCCCATATACTGGAGGTGGCGGATTCAAACCCAGCTCTGGCCAAAAGCAGCAAAAAAAAGAATTCATTATGAAGCAAGTATGATAAGTATTAAGGAATGATTGCTTGGCACAGAAGAGTACTGAATTAATGTCTAGAAGAATACTTTGGGAATTAATCTATAATACATAATTTCTCCAAATTTATGGGCGTTTAAAACTTAGCATTTAGAAATCTGCTCATATCTATTGGCTGATTTAACTGAAATAGGGATGTAAATTCTAGGGAAGTAATCTAAATCATTATTTCTCTAATAACTACAATTTTTGTAGAATAACACTACATTCACTACTAGAGGTTGAGGGAGAAGGGAAAAGAAGGAATTACAAGTTACAGAGTATGTTTCTGTTTTTATCTAGACCTGTCTTCTGAGAGGGGAAGACCAAACTAAGGAGCTAATTTGTCAGCTAAACTTGGGGAAACCAAAGGAGCTCATTTGTCAGCTGGTTATAAGTGGCTTACACCTGTAATCCCAGATGGGAGGATTCCTTGTGCTCAGGAATTCCATACCAGACTGAGCAAGAAGGAAACCTCGTCTCTACTAAACATAGAAAAATTAGTCAAGCATCATGGCAGGCACATGTAGTCCAGCTTCTTGGAGGCTAAGGCAGGAGGATTGCTTGTGAACCCAAGAGTTTGAGGTTGCTGTGAGCTAGGCTGACACCACAACACTCTAGCCTAGGCAACCGAGTGAGACTAAAGAAAAAAAGGAACTCATCTGTTGCATTAAATTAATTTGCAAACATCTGAAAAGCAACCCAAATAGCAGATTCTTTTAAATTGCATGAAAACTTAGAATAGCCCATCTCATACCTGTAATCCCAGCACTCTGGGAGGTGAATATGGGAGGATCCTTTGAGTTTACGAGTTCAAGACCAGCCTAAGCAAGAATGAGACCCTCATCTCTACAAAAAATAGAAAAACTAGCCAACAGGTATACTTCTGTACTCCTAGCTACTTGGGAGGCTGTGGCAGGAGAATCTCTTAAGCCTAGGAGGTTGAGGTTGTTGTGAGCTATAATGATGACACTACACTTCAGCTGGGATGACAGAACGAGACTCTGTCTAGAAATAAAACAAAAAGACTTAGGACAAAGAAATATGAAATACAGAAAGTTCATGTTTCCTGTTTCTTTTAATATTCACGAGAAACGTTAATAAAATGTCTTTGTGTGAGACCATTATTATTCTAGTTCCACTGATCCAGGTTTCATGTAAAAGATTTTGAAACAAAGTAAGAATTTATTACGAAATTGATTTGAGGAAAAAAATCAAATCTTTGTTTCTATAAATGAAGTAGCTATTTCTGCCTTTGATCAGAGTATAAGTTCAATGGACTGTTGTTGGCCTTTTCGCAATTTTAGAAAGAATTCATCAAAAGCTATTTGGAGGAAGTTATCTCTTATTATACTCAGTGTTATATCTATTATACTAGTTCAACAAATATGAAGATGTCAGAGAACTTCTGAAACTGTATTGCAATATATATAACAGTTTTTATATCAGGCTTTCTGTATATTTGTATGTAAACTACTATATCTGCTTTGTGTCATTACCACTTTTGGTTTTTGACTTGAGTGATATTGTGTGGATGTTAATGCTATTAGCTATATAGAAAACAATTATGTGTTCACCTGTTCACATTCATTACATATTGTAAATACCTGAAAAGAAAAATATAAAGGGGTACTGTAATTATGCTACAAGTTAAAAGAAATCTTCACTTTATCCAGATTAGTTGCTCTACCAGTGATTGGATAGAAAGAGAAGAGAAATTTTTAAAGGACTAAGAACACTTTTTTAAAAAATCAATATACTTTCTATTTCCCCCACTTATATTAGTGTCATTTATTAGTTAAAATTGAGGAGCCAATATTGATGCATTAACAAAAACCCATAGTGTCATTAGGATTCATTCCTTGTGTTGTCTGATTTTGACAAATGCACAATGCATATATACCATGATAGTATCATATTGATTAGTTTCACTGTCCTAAAAATGCCTGTGCCCAACCTATTTATTCTTATCCTATTCACTTCCCCATCCTACCCTCAAACTCTTGGCAACCACTGCTCTTTTTACTGTCTCTATAGTTTTTACATTTTCCAACTGTCATCTATTTGGAATCACAATAGAGTTCTATATCCTTTTCTGACTGGCCTTTCACTTAGCAATATACATTTAAAGTTTTTCCATGTCTTTTCATGTCTTGATACCTTACTTTACATCACTGAATTATATTCAAGCATGTGGCTGTAACACCATAGTTTGTCTCTTCACTTATTGAAGGATTATCTTTGCTTCTATGTTTTTGTGATTATGAATAAAGTTGCTCACTATAAACATTTTTGTGCATGGTTTTGTGTAGAGTGTTTTTAACTCATTGGGGTAAATAGCTAAAAGTATTACTAGTGAATCACGTATGTTAGTTGTTGGTATGCAGAAAAAAGAATTGGCTTTTTTTATATTAACCTTATATCCTGCAACCTTGTAATCAGTCGCTTATAGTTCCAAGAGTTCTTTGGCAATTCTTACAGGATTTCTGCATAGATAATTATGTCATCTACAGACAAAGACAGTTTCATTTCTTCCTTTCCTGTTTGTATACCTGTTATTTCTTTTTCTTATCTACATTAGTTGGATTTTTGGTATGATGTTCAATAAGAATTGTGAGGGAGACACCTGTCTTCTTCCCAACTTTAATGGGAAAGTCTCAGTTTCTTATGCTTAAGTATGATATTAGCTATAGATTTTTTATAGATGTTCTTTACCAAGTTGAGGAAATACCCCACTATTTCTACTATGCTGAGAGTTGTGGGGTTTTTTAAGTCATGAATCAGTGTTGGATTTTTTCCACAGAACCTGCTTTTTTAGACTGGTAACCAGAAGTAAGTGAAAGGCTAATATAGCAAAGCGGGGGGATCAGTATTTAGATGCTTGAGGAGCAATCTATTAAAAATAAATATAGGGGCTCGGCGCCTGTGGCTCAAGTGGCTAAGGCGCCAGCCACATGCACCTAAGGTGGCAGGTTTGAATCCAGCCTGGGCCCGCCAAACAACAATGACGGCTGCAACCAAAAAATAGCCGGGTGTTGTGGCGGGCGCCTGTGGTCCCAGCTACTTGGGAGG
>NW_003852489.1:3912271-3914969 GCF_000181295.1 Otolemur garnettii
ACAACAGAAAGAACAAACATCATTGTCCTACTCATGCTAATACTAGCTGTTCTTTCATTTTTCACCCGTATTTGATGGCTATTTTTTATGGTATCTATTTGTGCCTGTGAAAAGATTTTGTATCCCTCCCTTGTTGAACTCGAGCCATATAATTTCATGAATGAAAAATGAACACGAGTGGTCAGTGTTGCTCGAGATCTTTGGGTTTGTCATTGTATCATAGTCTGTGCTATCCTGACTGATAGGTAGCTAACATTTTACTATGTGCTGGGCTCTGCAGTCATCACTTTTCATGAATTACCCAAGAACCGAGGTAGTCTGTAATAAATAATGTGGAAAACGTGTAGTAAAAATTTTCATTAATCAGTCTAAACTATCTACTTGTGAACTTTGGCAAGTGCAGAAAAAAGAAAATAAGAAACTAGAGGCAAAGCAAAGGCAAATTTGATCTGTGCTTTTACTTAATAAAAGATATTCCAAATAATCTCCAATTAGATTATTTTTTAAGTTTCTGTCATTTTCTTGGTGATACAGATGGTGAACGGTTTTATCCTTATGGTTCACTATTTCTTTGGGTTTATATCTAGAAAATGTAAGTTTATTTAGAAGGCCTAATTCCTTCTCCTTTTACTTATGAGACATAAGATAACACTTCCTTAGGGAAATGTGTTATTTTCATGTTCTACTTTTTTTTTTTTTTTGAGACAGAATCTTGCTCTCTCGCCCTGGCTAGAATGCCACGGTATCATCATTATCTCACAGCAACCTCATGACTCCTGTGCTCAAACTATCCTTCTGCCTCAGCCCCCCAAGTAGCTGTAACTACAGGAATGTACCACCACACCTGGCTAATATTTCCCTTCTTTTGTAGGGACAGTGTCCTGCTCTTTCTCAAGCTGGTTTCCAGCCCCTAACCTCAAGCAGCCCTCCCACTTCAGCCTCCCAGAGTGCTAGGATTACAGGCAAGAGCCATCACACCTGGCACATACTCACTTAACTCTTCAGAGTAGCCTGGTGAGAAATATGGCCCTCCTTTTGAGAATAATTTGTGGCAGAATGTGTGAAAAGAAACCCATTTTAACAAAGATTAAAAAATTAATTCATTCTTTATTATGATTTCTTTACTAGAAATTAAGGTTTAAAATAGTACCTGTCTCATGAAGCTGTTCTGAGGAATAAATGAAGTAACTCATAATTTTTCAGCTTCATACCTTGGCTTAAGAGTGAAATATAAAAATTTTTCCCGAATAGGCAAATCATCCACATTAAGTTGTTAAAATATTTATTTAGAATGATTCCTCCAGTGTTCAAGTTACCTTTTTTGAAAGTATTATTTAGTAAATTGTAAGTGATTGTTTACTAACTGGTCATCTTAGCCAGATTCAATGGCTCACACCTGTAATTCCGGCACTTTGGGAGCACGAGTTTTGAAGATCACTTGACATGAGGAATTTGAGACCAGCCTGGTCAACAGTGAGATCCCCACATCTACCAAAAAGTATAAAAATTAGTTGGACATGGTCACACAAGTCAAATCCTCGCTCCTCAGGAAATTGAGGTGAGGAGATGGCTTGAATCCAGGAGTTTAACCTATGGTTGTACCACAGCATTTCAGCTTGGATGACAGAGGAAGATCTTGTCTTTTTTTTAAAAAGCCATCTGAAGGAGTGATCTTAGGTCAGATGCAGTGGCTCATACCTATGAGGTGGGAGGATCACTTGAGTTCAGACCAGCCTGACCAAGAGCAAGACTCCCATCTATACTAAAAATAGAAAAATTAGCCAGGCATTGTGATGCATGCCTGCAGTCCCAGCTACTTATGAGGCTGAGGTAGGAAGATCACTTGAGCCCAGGAATTTGAGGTTGCCGTGAGCTGATGACTCTACTACACACTAGCTTAGGGCTATAGAGTGAGACACTGCCTCAAAAAAAAAAGGAGTTATTGTAATTCCTCAAATATTAGATACCTATATATCTGACTTTCAAACAAAAATTTGCCTTGATGTTTAAGTTTATTAACAAATAATTATATATATATATCTAGACATAATTAAAATGTTATAATGTGAAATTCAGATGTCCGGAAGTCACTATCATTTCTTTTTTTTTCTTTATTAAATCCTAGCTGTGTACATTAATGCAGTCATGGGGTACAGTGTGTTGGTTCTATATACCATCTGAAATATTTTCATCAAACTGGTTAACATAGCCTTCATGTCATTTTCTTAGTTATTGTGTTAAGACATTTATATTCTACATTTATCAATGCTTTAAACATTACTAGTAAAAGTTAGTATTTGTTTTATCCATGTTAAATTTAATGAAAATCAGCAGGGAAAAATGACGAGGCTACCAAATTTAGTAACTTGATCTGAATACAGTGTAAATCTGGTAGCTTGTAGAAACCAGACATCTAGCCAAAAAGGAAAAGTTAAATACTATTCATGCAAGAATAGTGATTGCTAACCAGAAAGGAAAAGATGAAGGGAAAGTGAATGAATTCCTCCCATGGTTTAATGGGAGGTAGGTGGACTGCTAGGCTAGGTGGTTATTCTCTTAATTTTAATGGTCAAAAAATGGGCTTCAGGAGGCCTGATCATTCCCCCAAAAGACTATATTTGTATATCTTTCCAAATAAGCTTTTTTTTTTTTTTCTGGCAATAACAGATCTGTAGGCTCGGCGCCTGTGGCTCAAGTG
>NW_003852489.1:3915238-3916822 GCF_000181295.1 Otolemur garnettii
CTGCAACCAAAAAATAGCTGGGTGGTGTGGCGGGCGCCTGTAGTCCCAGCTACTTGGGAGGCAGAGGCAGGAGACTTGCTTGAGCCCAGGAGTTGGAGGTTGTTGTGAGCTGTGGTGCCATAGCACTCTACCCAGGGTGACAGCTTGAGGCTCTGTCTCACAAAATAAATAAATAAATAAAAAATCTGTAGTATTCATCAGATTCTTCAAAGACTGAGAAGTCCATAAAAAGTTAAAAATGGTTTTTAAGCATGCTAAACCTTTTTTTTTTCTAAGTAGGCCTGTGTTTGCCTGCCACTAGGTGGCATTGCTAACACAACCAATCTGTTTTATATTTACAGTTTCCATTCTGTGTAATATGTACATAGAACAGTGTCATCTAACAGCCAAACCATGAATGGCTCTGCTTAGCTTAGAGACAGATTCTGTTATTTATCTGTATTTATGCATAAGACCTAAGACTACTTAATGCATGTAGGTGGAAATGATTTTGTTCTTAATGATTTCCTACATTTCATAAATTAGTTCAGTAGTTATTAGTCACCCTTCCTTTTCATTGTAACTTACATATTTACATGTAGGATGTAAATCCTGTGGTATGCCCACTGTCAGGTATATGCCAGACTTCCTAACTTTAATTCCATCCTTCCCTTCACTATTCAAGAATATACAAGTTGTTTGATGAAAACATTGGAAACTGACCTGTGTAGTCTTTGGAAAATGTTTTAATTTTTAAACTTCAACTTATGCAAATCTAAATGAGATGGTAATAATATTAAGCAATACCTCATGAAGCTGTTTGGAGGAGTAAATGAAGTAACTCATAATTTTCAGTTTCATACCTAGTAAATATAAAGTATTCAATAAATGATTGCTGCTGTTATAATTAGCATTATCACTATTGTATGCTGATTTTTAATGCAATCATTTCCAATTAATATGTTTTAGCAATTCTTAACAAGTTATAAAAAGAAAATCACCCACGATCTGTTTTTTTGTTTGTTTGAGACAGAGTCCCATTCTTGTTCACCAGGGCTAACGTACAGTGGCACGGTCATAATTCACTGCCTTCTGGAACTTCTTAGCTTAAGTGAAACAGTCCTCTCACCTCAGTCTCTTGAGTAGCTAAGACTACAGGCATATATCACAGTGCCCAGTTAATTTTTTTTTTTTTTTTTTTTGGAGATATAGTCTCACTCTTTTGCCCTGGGTAGAATACCATGATATTGGCTAGCTCACAACAACCTCAAACTCTTGGGCTTAAGTGATCCACTTGCCTCAGCCTCCTGAGTAGCTGGGACTACAGGTGCCCAGCCACAACTCCCAGCTATTTTTAGAGACAGGGTCTCCCTCTTGTTCAGACTGGTTTGAATGCTTGAGCTCAAGCAATCCATCCACCTCGGCATCGCAGAATGCTAGGATTACAGGCGTGCGCCACCATGCCTAGCTTTTTAAAAATATATTTTTAGGCTTGGTGTCTGTGGCTCAAACAGCTAAGGTGCCAGCTACATACACCTAAGGTGGCAGGTTCGAATCCAGCCCCAGCCTGCCAAACAACAATGACGGCTGCAGCCAAAAAATAGC
>NW_003852489.1:3917902-3922341 GCF_000181295.1 Otolemur garnettii
GCCATCATTGTTGTTTGGTGGGCCCGGGCTGGGGATTCGAACCCGCCACCTTAGGTGTATGTGGCTGGTGCCTTAGCCTCTTGAGCCACAGGCGCCGAGCCGTAAAAACCGTAAGTTAATACTTGCACAAAGAGAACATAGTTGCTATAGACTTCTTTGGCGCATCTTGATGCAGCCTGTTTGAGCTAAAATTTCTATCTTAATAATGGTCTAACCCAGGACTAGAAAGCACTCTTTTTTCTATAAAGGGCAAGGTAGTAGGTATTTCAGCATTCTGATCCAGCCATACAGTGTACAATTACTCAGATCTGTCACTGTAATGAAAAAGCAGCCATAGACAGTATGTGATGAATGAAGGTAGCTGTTTTCTAATAAAACTTCATAGTCACAAAAACAGGCAGCAGACTGGATTTGATCTGCACTTTGTAGTTTGCTAACCTCTGCTCTAACTCATTCAAGGACAATAGTACCCCTGAATAAGCATGTTGAGCCTGGGAGTCATAATGAGCTTATCCATCTTCTAAGGATTTTCACATGATGCTTTGTGCATTAGATTCATCCGTGAGCCAAATAATTACTATCATTTCTGTCTTCCTGGTCAAGAAATCATAAGTTTAACATTAGTCTTTGGGAAAGAATATCATTGTACATATGCTAGAGTTGTATAGAAAACCATAAAAGTAAAAAGAAACAATTTTTCATGAAGACAAAAGCAGAATTTCACCAAACAAGCTGCCTAGTGACAGCAAGATTTGTTTCCAATTTTATGTAACTATTGATACGTTCAGTTACTCCTTTTTTTTTTTTTGGCTGGGGCTGGGTTTGAACCCGCCACCTCCAGCATATGGGACCAGCGCCCTTCGAAGCCTTTTGAGCCACAGGCGCCACCCCGTTCAGTTACTCTTTGCCTGTTTTTATAGCATTGCACCCATTAGAGGATAACTTATACATTCAATTGAAGTGTTATATGTAGAATGAACAAGTATAGAGATTTAAAGTACAATGTGAGAACTACAGTTGTAAAATTGTATTGGATTAGGGATAGTAGATTTTAGCTGTTCTTGTCAAAAAAAAAAAAAGGTAACTGTTGTGCTTTATTTATTTTTTTTTTTTCTGAGACGTCTCACTCTCTTGCCGCAGGCTAGAGTGCAGTGGCCTCATAGCTCACAGCAACCTCAAACTACTGGGCTCAAGGGATCCTTTTGCCTAGGCTTTCTGAGTGGCTGGGACTACAGGTGTGTGCCACCTCGCCCAGCTGATTTTTTTGTTATTAGTAGATACAGAGTCTCACTCTTGCTCAGGCTGATCTCTAATCCATCCACCGTGGCCTCCCAGAGTGCTAAGATTATAGGAGTGAGCAACAAGGCCTGGCAAAGTTGCTATCTATATGTGTCCCATGACATATTACAAATCTCAAATATATACAGTAACATTTATTTTTAAAAAACATTTAGATGTTACAAACATTTGAGAGTAGGCACATTGTAATTATTTCCCATTAACAGAGAAATGTGATTCATAATTCTGTAAACAAATTTAACAAAATAGGAACTTTAGTACTTTATAAAGAAAAATGAATCTTAGGTATACTCCTTATGTGTATAACATGATGATTCATCAAGTCATAGGACAAGAAGATGATTAAAGAGCCGTTTATAAACTAGTGATCTATAAAGTGTGTTGTATTTAACAGTAACAAAGAATGAGCCCACCAGGTATCATTTAGTCATATAGAATGTGATATATGTACAGCTTTTGACACTAGGTGGAGCAATTTCCCGGAGAAAGGCCTAACAGAGTTTTCTATTCCTTTCAAATAAGTCCCGCTTCTACACAAAGAACTGTGAAGAGAAGAAGAACTCTCAAAATTTTATCATTTCAGAAGGCACCCAGTATTTAGCTATAAATAACAGAAGGCTGAATATATTTTATAGTTTTTCTCTTTGCCATATATTTTAACCATGGGACTTCTTCACATTTGAGGATTAAAATGGGAAGAATTTTCCCGTGTTTTAAATTTTAGCATCAGTGTTGTCTTTTCTAGAAGCAGTTTGGAACTATTCAGTTACATTGTAGAATAGATCAAATTTTACTGTAAACTGACATGAAGGTATTATCCTTTAAATGTTTCTGAGCTATTTTTAAAATTTGACCATTTTTCAAGAAAAAATACTTAGCCCTTTGTTATAAAGGACATAGAAAGAATGAAAGTTGTGAGATATTTGCCTTTTTAAGATCAGAGGCGTGCTTCTGGTTTAACGTTTGGGATTATTTCATCACTAAAATATGTGGTAAAAACCGTACACTTAAAAAATCAGACATCTTGATTACTTTCTCACATAAACACTCTGTGTATGGTACGCCAATAACCTTAAAAAACAAATACTTTATAGTATTCTGTGCTGTTTTAAAGCTGCTTTTTCTTTAGGTATAGATATTTCTGATACTTTTTGACTCTTTTGACTTGCTGAAAATAAATGTTATTGGGAAATTGCGTGGATATGGATTGAAATTAAATAGTTTCAGTAAGTCAGATATTGTAGTAATTATTAATGCCATGAGGTAGAATAATTCTTTTTTTTTTTTTAATTGTTAACCAATTTCTTCACCATCTTTTGGAAGAAATTGCCAACGCTTAAGGTTCTGGTGTGATTTGATGTTGTTCCCTAAAGGTATAATAACTATAGTTACTTACATGCAGTGACTCAGAGCTCTTTCAGGAAGGCCAACAGGCCCTACTTAGAAAAGGCCTGTTTGCCTTTTGTTTGATGAGGGCATGAAAACTCTTCTCCCTGTCATTCCCCAAAGAATGACTCATCTATTAACTCTTACGAACATCACCACATCAAAAGAAGAGACCAAGATCTCAGGGACATAGGGCTGGGTTTTTGCCAAGCAAAAGGGGTACGTACAGACTGGATAACTTCCTGCCCTTAAGTCACTATTTATTAATGTTTGCTTAAATGAAAGCCAAGAAGATTCAGTTTAGCTTAAATCTGTTCTTTGGGGTATAAATTTTAAACAGTTTATGCTAACATTTTTTAATAGCTTTCTTCATAAATATGTAGTTTATTCTCCTGAACACTTAAGTCAACTTTAAAATCAAGAGTTGCTTAGGTTTAGAGAAGAGTAACTTACAACTTTTAGAGCATAAACTAATATTACATAGAGTTTATGTTTTTGTTTTGGCTAGTGATTTTACACTTGCACTTTTATAATAAAATCTTGTCTTTGTGCCCTGTAACTTAGGTAGCACAAGTATTATTATATTAGGCTTTATTGTTTAAATGAAAATGATGAGATAGAAATCTGATTACACCTCATAAATTACCAACAGATTTAGAAAACTGAAACCAGCATTGACTACTGCCCAGTTACTGCTTTTTGACATATTGTACTGCATTTTATAAAAAGGGGGCAGGGATGACAGTGCCCGTTTGAAATCAATAGTTGAATACTCTAGCCTTTTAAAATTATTACCTATACACCAGAATACATAAATTGTTTTCTTACTTTGATGAGAATAATAGTGAAGAAAAAAAATTTGAGAATTCCTTTGTTTTCGAAAGGGTTTCTAAGGTCCCCTAAAAGAAAACAAAGGTTTTGCAAGTCATACAGACAACCATTTGTCATCCCCTCTTGTTTGTTTATCACCCAGATATTCCTAATGAATCACATTCCAGACTAACCACTGACTGCTTTTGTTCCTTAGTGAAGGAGTGTGGCAAACAAATGTTTTCCCAGTGAATCAGCACGGGATTCTCAACTTTATTACCTTTGCCCTAAACTTCCCAGACAAAACTAATTGGAAATTTTGCCTTTGGGATCTCACTCAACTTTTGTGTATAGATGATGGATTAGGCTATGAATTGACATTACAGATGTTGTACAAACAATTCCAGTCTTTAGGAATGTTTTATCAGTTCTGAAGGCGCCATCTGAAGTGTCTTTCTCTCTCTGCCCATCCTTCTTACAAATATTCACACATATAGTCTGTACTTCTTTTCTTTTCTTTTGAGACCCAGCTCTTTCTCTGTTGGCCTGGCTTCAGTGTAGTCATTGTAGCTAACTGGAACCTCAAACTGCTGGGCTCAAACAATCTTCCTGCCTCATTCTCTAGTACCTAGGACTGCAGGCACACACCACCACACCTAGCTAAGTTTTCTACTTTTTTGTAGACATGAGGTCTCACTTATGTTGCTCAGACTGATCTGAACTCTTGTCCTCAAGCAGTCCTCCTGCTTCAGCCTTCCACACATTCTTAGTGTGATACCATATTCTTTATCTTGCTTGAATAAAGACACTTGGTTAAATTAGCATCATAATTAATTAATATGATTGTTTTTAGGTTTTTAGCTTTAGAAGTTGTGTCAGTAGGCTCGGCACCTGTGGCTCAAGTGGCTAAGGCGCCAGCCACATACACCTGAGCTGGCGGGTTC
>NW_003852489.1:3922734-3925851 GCF_000181295.1 Otolemur garnettii
GGTGGAGGCAGGAGAATCGCTTAAGCCCAGGAGTTGGAGATTGCTGTGAGCTGTGATGCCACAGCATTCTACCCAAGGTGACAGCTTGAGGCTCTGTCTCAAAAATAAAAAAATAAAAAAATAAAAAATAAAAAGAAGTTGTGTCAGTAAAAGAGGGCTATAAAATAAATCCAAAAGTCTTTGGATTATGCATTGTATACTGTATTTCTTTATGAAACATAGAGATCGTAAAACCTCTTCTGTTCTTTGAATGCTACAAAGTATATAAGGAAGGTACAATTATCACAAATCATCGGCTGCTCTTATATAAATCCAAAGAACTTAAAAGTACAAAATCCAGAAAATGGTTTATTTAAAATAAAGCAATGTATATACTAGTTTATCATTATACTGATAAAAATTTTTTCACAGATTGGAAGTATGAATACAAAGACCTACAAAGACCCTAATTTGTGTTTGTGATACCAAGACTTCTTTCTCTGTCTTGGCTTACTATATCATTGTCAGGGCACCACTTAAACTTCTCTATTGGCTCAGTGCCTGTAGCTCAAGCAGCTAAGGTGCCAGCCACATACACCAGAGCAGGTGGGTTTGAATCTAGCTCTGGCCCGCCAAACAACAATGACAACTACAACCAAAAAATATCTGGGCATTGTGGTGGGCGCCTGTAATCCCAGCTACTTGGGAGATTGAGGCAAGAGAATCACTTAAGCCCAAGAGTTGGAGGTTGCTGTGAGCTGTAACACCATGGTATTCTACCCAGGGCAACAACCTGAGACTCTATCTCAAAAAAACTTCTCTGCCAGGCCAGGCACAGTGGCTCCCTCCTGTAATCCTAGCACTCAGGGAGGCTGAGGCAGGAGAATCCCTTGAGCTCAGAAGTTTAAGACCAACCTGAGCAAAACCAAGATCCTGTTTCTACTAAAAATAGATAAAGGGAAAATAAAGCAGCCAGGCATTGTGAAGGGCGCCTGTAACCCCAGAGACAGGAGGAGTTTGAGGTTGCTATGAGCTAGGCTGAGGCCATGGCACTCTAACCTGGGCAGTAGAGTAGACTGTATCCTCCCCCCCCAAATTCTTACTACATCAGGATATTTTTGTTTGGTATAATTTTATGAATGATAATTTTATACTTTTAATATAATTTTTTAAATTTAATGTTAGTTTTCTAAATTCCTCCTGATTAGAACTTGAGGTAAATGCGGGTCATTAAGAAAGTTTGGGGATACACAAAAATCAAGAAATGTAATATCCCCATAGAAGGAAACAAATGAAGCCCTCCTAGCAACACCAATAAGCCCAGCAAGTTGAGACTTGCATAGGTGAATCGGAAAGGACATTGTGACTAGCTGAGTATGGTGGTGTGTACCTATCGTTCCAGCTTCTTGGGAGGCTGAGGCAAGAGGATTGCTTAAGCCCAGGAGTTTGAGGTTGCTGTGAGCTATGATGCTGTCGCACTCTACCCAGTGACAACAGGGTGAGACTCTGTCTCAAAAGAAAAAAAAAAGGACACTGTTTCTTGGAAGTGAAGTAATGAGCTATAACACAGTCTGTCTCAAAACTTTCATAGTTCTTAAAGCTAGAGCTAAAACTGATTTCATGCAATTAATCTCAGTTAATTTTTTTTCAATTACTAAAACTTCCTTTTTTACACTACTTCAGAAAGAACATAAATGTGGAAATGTAACTTTTTAAACTTTTCTAAATAAAGTTTTAAAAAGTTAAAACCTCTTTTTCTACAGCAAATACCTACATCTGTTCTCATTAGAAATCTTACCCTTTGATCTAACTATGGTTTGCTGTCACCCAGACATACTCTTGCCTGGCCAAGCACTATATCTTTTGTCCTAGACAAGACAAAATTATTCCATTATCACACTTTGGAAAATATAATGTAATACAGCTCATGAGACTAGATATATAGCACTTTAAAATGAAACAAAACCAGATGTCTAATATGTCACAAATAGCTGAGCTATCTTGTTGATTTGTTTTCTTTTAGGGTGACTAATTTTTGATAATGGTTATCAAAAATTAAAAGGACCTTTAATTGGCACGCTTCCTTAAGCAGTACTCCTTTATCCTTCCATATGGTACATCCTTTAAATGTGCCAAGACTCATTTTATGGCACAGGATATAGTCTGTCTTGGCAGATGTTCTGTGTGTACTTGAGATTGTATATTTGACTATTGTTGGGTAGAGTTTTATACGTTCAAATCTTCTGTGTCCATATGCTTACGTCAGTCTACTTGTTCTATCGGTTAGTAAGAGACAGGTGTTGAAATTTTCAGTTATGATCAGTGATTGGTGTATTTCTCTGTTCAGTTATGTTAGTTTTTGCTTTAGGTATCTTGACACCCTGTAACTGGGTACATCCACATTTAAAATTGTTCTGACTTCCTGAGAATTAGCCCTTTTCCCAATACGAAATGCCCTGTTCATCTCTAATAATATCATCTATTCTGGGATCTGATATTAATATATTTATTCCATCCTTTTTATGATTATTTTTTACATGGGTTACCTTCTTGCATCTCTTTACTCTTAATTAAATTCAACTCTAGAAGCTCCATTTGGAGTTTTTATACATTCCATTTCTTTTTCTGCTGTTCTTTGTGTTTTCCTTTAAGTCAAAAATAAGCAAACTTTTGCTATAAAAAGCCAGTTAGTCAGTATTTTAGGCTTTGTAGGCCATAGAGACTTGTGTCACAGTTAGTTGATTTCACTGTTACAGTGCAAAAAAAGGCAGAGTCAATATGTGAATAAATATATTCTTTCAAATGTTATTTACAAACAGGTGGTAGACTTGGATTTGCCCTTACAGGCTTAAGTTTGCCAACTCCTGCTTTAAATTCTTCAACATATTTATAATGACTGTTTTAATGTCCTGCGTTACTAGTTCCATTATCTCTGCTATTTCTGGGTCTGTTTCTATTGACTAGTATTTTTTCTGGTTATGAGTCAATATTTTCCTACTTACCATGTCAAATAATTTTTTTGTTGTTGTTGTTGAGACAGAGCCTCAAGCTGTCCCCCTGGGTAGAGTGCCATAGCATCACAGTTCACAGCAACCTCCAACTCCTGGGCTCAAGCGAGTCTCCTGCCTCAGCCTCCCA
>NW_003852489.1:3926588-3932590 GCF_000181295.1 Otolemur garnettii
AAAAAAAAAAAAAAAAGAGATGGGGTCTTGCTCTTGGTCAAACTGGTTTTGATATCCTGAGCTCAGATGATACACCCATTTGGCCTCCCAGAGTGCTAGGATTACAAGCATGAGCCACTGTGCTAAACACTTTGTTTGTTTATGAGACAGAGTCTCATTCTTTCGATGGTTAGAATACAGTGGCATCATCATAGCTCATTTTAACTTCAAACTCCTGGGCTCCAGTTATCTTCCTGCCTCAGCTTTCCTGCTTCAGGACTACAGGAGTGCACTACCATATCTGGCTAATATTACTATTTTTTTGTACAGAATCTTGCTCTTGCTTAGTCTGGTCTTTTAATTCCTGACCTCAAATGATCATTCCTTCTTAGCCTCCCAAAGTGCTAAGATTATAGGCACGAGTCACCACACCCCACCATAGCTTGATCTTTCTGAGGCTTATTTAAACTCTGTTAAGGTGGATCTAGAGCAGCGGTTCTCCATCTGTGGGTTGCATCCCCTGTGTAACAATGAAAATACATTGTGCGGGCGGCCCCTGTGGTTCAAAGGAGTAGAGCGCTGGCCCCCTATGCCAGAGGTGGTGGGTTCAAACCCAGCCCTGGCCAAAAACTGGAAAGAAAAAAAAATACATTGCGGCATTAGGAAGATTGAGAACCACTGATCTAGAATAACTTTCACTATAGGCCTAATTTAGTTCTACTACTAAAACATGACCTTTCTGGGTGTGAATGGTGAGTGTCTTTTCCCAGCTAGTTGATCACAACTGTTTCCCATTCCTGTGTGAACTCTGGGAATTGTTTAGCTTACACTTCTCCAAGTAATTTTGTTCTTTGTGTAGCCTCAATGGAGTCTTTCCTTAGCATGCAGCGAGACAAAGTCTCAAGTGCCCGGGCTTGAGATTCCCAGGGTTTTTTCTTTCCCCTAGCTCTTCTCTGATATTCTGCCCCACAAATTCCAGTTGCCTCAGCCTCCTCAAACCCTTATCTCCTCAACTCAGCAGGAACTTCATTCATACTTTACTTGGTCTCCCCTCTTTGGTAAATTCATACTTTACTTAGGCCCTCTTCTTTGGTAAATTTTTGGCAGACATACAATGTGTCTGCAGACAAAAAGCGAGAGTCATATATGGTTTCCTCATTTGTATCCCTTCACTCAGTAATCAGAAGCCCTATACTGCCTGCAGTACAGTGTCTGAAAATAATTATTCCTTAAATTTTGTCCAGTTTGCTAGTTGTTTGCTGTAGGAGTGAAAGTCTGGTATCAATTACTTCATCATGCTCTCAGGAAGAAATCCTTCAGCCACAGGCCAGGATCCCTAGGCATGATCCCATGAGAATCTGAACCTGCTTCTCAGTACATGTGTGAATTTTCTATTTTATAATAATTTTATTCATTTAGTCTTTTCTGTCTGTACTGTAGCTGTGTATCTTTACCACCTTGATTCTGTGTTTAGTATTGTTAAAATTTGACTTTTTCATTTGACACATTATAGTAAGATTGTACTTTTTAGAAAATAAACGTAAAAGATTGAATTATAGGAATTTTTTTTTTTTTTTTTTGGCTGGGGCTGGGTTTGAACTCGTCACCTCCGGCATATGGGGCCAGTGCCCTACCCTTTTGAGCCACAGGCGCTGCCCAGGAAGTTTTTAATCTTTCACATTTTGAGACAGGGTCTCACTCTGTTTCCCAGGCTGGAATGCCATGGCCTGCCTCAGCCTACCTCATAGCAACCTCAAACTCCTGGGTTCAAGCAGTCCTTCTGCTTCAGACTCCCAAGTAGCTAGGAGTACAGATGCCTACCACAATGCCCAACTAATTTTTCTATTTTTAATAGAGATGGGATCTTGTACTTGCTCAGGCTGGTCTGTAATTCCTGAGCTTTAGAGATCCTCCCATCTCAGCCACCCAGAGGGCTAGGATTACAGGTATGAGCCATCACACCCAGCTTATATGTAATTTTTAAAACTTTTTGAAACTTTCAATCAAATCTTTTTTAGTTTTTTTCTTTGAATTTTTCATATAAACTGATGTTTATTTCGGTCAGATTGATTATGTTTAGGAACCATTAAACTATAATGTTAAAAGAACTTGCAAAGTTTCCTGTCAGTTAATATAGTTTTAAACTAAAATGCCAGGGTATAGGTTAAGCAGCCTCTTTAGAGCGAACAAAAGACAAGAAACTAAGTTGTTAGTGTTCCATTTTTGTTGTTGTTGGTTTTTTGAGATAGAGTCTCACTTTTTCACCCTCAGTAGAGTGCCGTGGTGTCACAGGTCACAGAAACCTCAAACTCCTGGGCTTAAGCGATTCTCTTACCTTAGCCTCCCAAGTAGGTGGGACTACAGTCATTTGCCACAATGCCCAGCTATTTTTAGAGATGAGGTCTCACTGTGGTTCAGGCTGGTCTTGAACCTGTGAGCTCAGGCAGTCCACCCGCCTCAGCCTCCCAAAGTGCTAGGATTACAGGTGTTAGCCACCTCACCTGGCCTTAGTGTTCCATTTTGTATGGGAACCATCACATCTTCCTCTAAGGCTGAGTAATCATGACTTATTAGTGCAACTGTGAAAAATATATATCAGTTTAGTTGAGTCTCTCAAATCAGAGACTTGAGAAAAAAATTCTCATCAGATGGTTAAAAACGTTCACTTTTTAAAATCACTGAAAATTAAAACTATGAAGGCTCTTATTGTGTTTTATCTGTTCAGGTATATTTTTAATCTGTATTTCTGGGGTAGAAATATTATTTTTTCCTTTCTAAATAGCCTGGAAATCTTATTATTTTAACACCCAGGCCACTTCCATTTTTATTCACTTAAAATTTATTTCTAGAGACCCAGAAGGCCCAGGTCAAATGGCTGGAGGGCCAGCTTTTGCATCATCAGGCTGGTGGCTTGCGTGGTATTTGAAAATGGAATTACAATACTGCAGCATTCGTTAAACTGGGGGTAAGGCAAGATAACACAGTATACAAGGATGAAGGTGTAAATAAGTCTTATGAAGGCTTCCTGAGAACCTTTATAGTCTGGGTGTTTCACCTTGAGAGAACTCTAGACCTGACCATGAGACAACAGATTTTGCTCAAAGAACAGTGGTGAAAATATGAAGTAGAGTTTTATCCTGAGCCATTTGGGAAAGGAAAGAAAGAGAAGAATGGGCAAAGAAGTTATCATATTGTAGCCATCCTCAAAGTATTTTTATTAAGATGGTTAGACCTTAAACACAACATTTAAGAATTATTTCATCCACAGATGTATTACTTTAAATACATGTCCATGGTTAAAAAAAAAAAAAAAAGAGTTCAGTGTAGATTACCTGTAGCCAAAGAGGCCATTTACATAGGGGGAGCATGACAAAGTCTTACATTTTTCCTTCTTTTTCACTTGCTAGCATTCGTGTCTCTTTTGTGTTTCCTAACAGTAAAAGTGGAAGTTGCATCATTCTTTTAATTGCATCTGATAGTTAGTTGTAACTATATGAGGATAAATACTTTACCAATCATGCAGTCACTTTGAATACCATAACCTTTAAGTTCAGTATTTTTCATTTGTAAAATCACAACATAATCCTTTTCCCCTCAGTTGTGAAATCTCCTTTATGCACATAGTATATGAGGAAACAGATTTCATGGTTAGTCATAGATTTTCAAAAATCTAAATAATTGGCTTGGCATCCGTAGCACAGTGGTTACAACCCTTGCCACTTGCACTGAGGCTGGTGGGTTCGAACCCAGCCCGGGCCAGCTAAACAACAATGACAACTGCAACAAGAAAATAACCAGGCATTGTGGCAGGCGCCTATAGTCCCAGCTACTTGGGAGGCTGAGGCAAGAGAATCGCTGAAGCTCAAGAGTTTCAAGGTGCTGTGAGCTGTTAAGCCATGACAGTCTACCGAGGGCGACAAAATAAAACTCCTATCTCAAAAAAAAAAAAATCCTAAAAAATCAAAAGTATTCTTTTAAGAATCCTCTATAATTGTTCTAAACGTAAATATTGATGGGTTTTACATTTCCAAGAATTAAAACCCAAGAAAAAGAGGAATAAAGAAAAAAATTTCATATGGATTTTTTGTTGTTTTTGTTGTTGCACTTTTGGCCAGGGCTGGGCTTGAACCTACCACCAGTTTGTAGGGCCGGCGCCCTACTCCCTGAGCCACAGGTGTTGCAACCACATGGATTTTTTGATCCAGAAAAAAAATTAATAATTAATTGATTCAATGCTAAGTATAGAACTTTATGGATTTCATTTTAACAGAAAATGCCTATCGTACTTAAGAATAAATGCAGCTTAAATCTATGGACATTTTTATATTAAATGAAACCAAAAATACTAATAATAAGCAGGATTTTTTTAGTGTTTTATTTTCTTACATCTTACGTACTTTGAACCACAAATTTTGTTACTATTATGCATAGACACTACTTACTTTTGGAGGGGATTGACTCATTTATGAAAAATCAATGGAGAAATCTTTATTGGAAACTTTCAGGTTCAGAAACTTCAGATTCACACAATATATTTACTGACAAAATCTCATGTGTGTGTGTGTGTGTGTGTGTGTGTGTAAATAATTTTATTCCAGGGCCAGGCATGGTGGCTCACATCTATAATCCTAGCACTCTAGGAGCCAAGGTGGGTGGATTGCTTGAGTTCACAGGTTCGAAACCAACCTAAGCAAGAGCAAGACCCGATCTCTAAATAGCTGGGTGTTGTGGCACATACCTGTATTCCCACCTATGTGGGAGACTGAGATAAGGGAATGACTTGAGCCCAAGAGTTAGAGGTTGCTGTGAGCTATGAGGCCAGAGCACTCTGCTGAGGGTGACAAAGTGAGACTCTGGGAAAAAAAGAAAATTTTTCCAAGGCCAGTGCAGTGGCTCATCCCTGTAATCCTAGCACTCTGGGAGTCCCAAACAATAGGATCCTTTGAGCTCTGGAGTTTCAGACTATCTGGACCAAGAGTGAGACCTCCCTCTCTATTAGAAATAAAAAAATTAGCCAGATATTGTGGCCAGCACCTGTAGTCCCAGCTCCTGGGGAGGCTGAGGCAGTAGGATTACTTGAGCCCAGGAGTTCGAGGTTGCTGTGAGCTAGGCTGAGCCCGTGACATTCTAGTCTAGGCAACAGAATAAGACTCCATGTCAGTGAAGGAAGGAATGAATGAATGAATAGATCACATATAAAAATTAGTGATTTTATTCCACATATAACATATAGCAGCTGGTGGCTACAGGGACATTTATCAGTCCATGCTTAAGGGACCCAGGGATTTATGTTTTAACCAACTCCCTAGTCGACTCTCACAAAGACACCCCCATCTTGTTCTTTTAGGAACCATTTTTTTGTTTGTTTGTTTTGTTTTGTTTGCAGTTTTTGGCTGGGGCTGGGCTTGAACCCGCCACCCCCAGTATATGGGACCGGCGCCCTACTCCTTGAGCCATAGGCTCCACCCAGGAACCATTCTTTAATTAAGAATTTATCATACATCTAAAAATTAATATACTTTAATGTATGTGATTATTGTTAATTTCCAATATTTCAAAATAAAGGAACAAAACAGCATAAAAAATCTCTACATGAAAGAAAAAACACAAATATAGCCTAGCATAGGGAAGGAGGGAGGGCGATTGGCAGGATCTCACCTAAGGTGCACAATGTGAGGGTATTCAGCATGCCATCTGGGTGAAAGGCTCAACTACAGCTTGAACTTTACCTTAGAATTGGAAGCAATGTAACCTAAACATCTGTACCCTTAAATTAATTTGTAAGAAAAAAATTTCTGACTGGATGCCCATAGCACAGTGGTTATGGCGGCTGCCACATGCACCAAGGCTGGCATGTTCTGGTATGTTTGAACCCAGCCCTCGGCCTACCAAACAACAATGACAACTGCAACAAAAAACCATAACCGTGTGTTGTGGCAGGTGCCTGTAGTCCTAGTTACTTGGGAGGCTGAGGCAAGAGAATTGCTTAAGCCCAAGAGTTCAAGGATTGGCTTGGTGCCTGT
>NW_003852489.1:3933257-3937191 GCF_000181295.1 Otolemur garnettii
AAAAAAAAAAAAAAAAAGGAAAGGAAAAATTACTTTACAAGAAAAACTCAGTGATACTCTGTATTCTTTTTTTCTTTCTTCAGTCTCCCTCTGTTGCCTGGGCTAGATTATGGTGGCATTATCATAGCTCACAGCAACCTGAAACTGTTGGGCTCAAGAAATACTCTTGCCTCAGACTCCCAAGTGCCAGGACTGCAGGTGTGTGCCACCACACCTGGCTGGTTTTTCTATTTTTAGTAGATATTGGGTCTCATTCTTCCTCAGGCTGGTCTCAAACTCCTGAGCTCAAGCAATCCACTTGCCTTAGCCTTCCAATGGGCTAGGATTACAGGTTTGAGCCACTGCACTCAGCTCTGATACTCTTTTCATAGTTTTAGGATTTCACTAAAAAGGTTAAATGAGAAGGTTATTTCTCCACCTGTTTTTATATATGGGCAAAAGTGATCACATTGTGGCAGAACTGCAGGTGTTTGGTAAGTTTTTATACAGAGGATAACATGCTGACCAATGAGAAATCTATATAAATAAAAATCAAAACAGAAATCAGATCAGTGATTGACCAGGGACTAGGATTGGGTGGCGGGATGACTGCAAAGAAACACAACGGATCTTTTTGCAGTGATGAAAACGTTCTGTATCTTGTTTGGTTGTGGTGATATGGGTGAATGTATTTGTCAAAACTCATTGAAATGTAGACCTAAAAAGAGTGACTTTTTCTATGTATAAATTCTACCTCAGTAAATGTGAATATTTTACAACTTAACCAGGAAGATACTTGGGGAAGGATTACTTTTTCAAATTGCTAACTGCATTTTCAAATAATTTATCTAGACAGAAATTTGTTCTTCAAAAACTTAAGATTTTTTCTTATATAATGATTAATATGCAATTAAAAAGCATGTATTGATAATTCCTTTTATTAATATTTTTCATCGGAGATTTCTTATTTGTTTTATAGGGTCCACATATAGCCTCAGTTACACTGGCTGCTTATGAATGCAATTCAGTTAATTTTCCTGAACCACCCTATCCTGATCAGATTATTTGTCCAGATGAAGAGGGCATTGAAGGAACCATTTCTTTGTGGAGTATCATCTCAAAAGTTAGGATTGAAGCCTGCATGTGGGTAAGATTTGCATTTTCATATATGTCTAAAATTAACCTTCCCTTCCCATACTATGTCGTACCTTTACCCTCCCTGCCCCTGATACTATGTTGTACCTTACTCAAGTGGAATCCAAACAGACACTTAGTCAGTAAATGTTTCAGGAAGTCACCAACTACCGCCTTCCAAGGCAAAGAAATCTTACCTTCTCTAGAGAGCGCCTCCTAATTGTGAACGTCATTCAGAAGAGTAGCCACTAATGTGTTGTCCTTAGGGTCTCACAGAGAAGCGGTGTCCCGGAGCATAAACCCGCATATTGAAATTGTACATTTAAATTAAGGGGTTCACAACTTTCTCAGGCATGTGACAACTTCTTTATTTTCTCCTGGCTTATACAGCTGGGGACCACTGTGCTCTCATGGCAAGCGCAAGTTTGTTTATCTTCTCTTGGTTTAAATAGCTGTATACATGCGCACTGTACCTCAATATTCATTACAATCCCTCTGCACATGCGCACTGTACATCAATGATTCATTAATATTCATTATAATCCATAATCCATCTCATGAATAAATATCTTGTGACTATCTTGTGGGCTGATCCTCCCTAGTAATCTACAGATTAACTGACACCACTTTATCTGACATAATCCTCCTAACATAATCTTTCTAACACAATCTTCCTAACATAATCTTTTTAACATAGTGGAGAACATGTTGTTAGCCATTACTTCTTTGTTCTTATCCGATGAAGCCTGAGGCTCTGGGGGAGACAAAGGTGGATTGAATACCTGCCCTTCCTGGCCTCACCATTTGGAGGCAGTTACTTCAATTTTAAGCAAGACATAATTAAGAAATTTCTAAGACATATAGAAAACTTGTTTGCAAGCCTCCACTCCTATGTGGGCCTTAAGTCAGGGGGTTTTTATGCCCACAACCCACCAGGCCGGCCTTAGGTCAGGGGGGTTTTACTCCCGCAACCAACCTGGCCATATGGGATTCTGCCTCAGTTTCTGACAAGTATGCCTGCACAAAGTCTTTTCACTGCTCTTTCTCAAACAGCTTTTTTTGGCCAGAGGTATATAGACCTTTAGCCTATACTAATGCCAAACAGACAACTGCAGGGAAAAGAGGTATAAGTGATAGAACTACAGATGACCCATGAACAATGGAGGAGATAAAGACATTGACCCCTGTGCAGTCAAAAGTCCACATGACTCTTTTTGTTTTTTCAAGACAGAGTCTCACAGCAACCTCAAACTTCCAGGTTCAAGTAATCCTGCCTCAGCCTCCCAAGTAGCTGGGACTACAGGTGCTTACCGCTTGACTTATTCTATTTTTAGTAAAGATAGGGTCTCACTCTCGCTTGGGCTGGTGTCCAACTCCTGAGCTAAGCAATTCACCCATCTGGGCCTCCCAGAGTGCTAGGATTACAGACATGAGCCACCACACCTGGCCTTACTGATAACATAAGCAGTCATTTAACACATATTTTGTATGTTGTATGTATTACATACTGTATTCTTACAATAAAGTGAGCTAGAGAAAAAAATGTTAAAAATCATAGCAAAGAGAAAATATATTTATCATTTATTAAGAGCAAGTAGATCACAAGGGTCTTCATTCTTGCTGTTTTCACATTGGGTAGGCTTAGGAGGAGAAGGAAGAGAAGGGTTTAGCCTTGCTGCCTAAGTGGAGGAGGTGGACAGAGAAGCAGGACAGAAAG
This sequence comes from Otolemur garnettii, assembly GCF_000181295.1. Lineage (NCBI taxonomy): Eukaryota > Metazoa > Chordata > Mammalia > Primates > Galagidae > Otolemur > Otolemur garnettii. The sequence continues at coordinate 3,936,088 of NW_003852489.1, forward strand.
ACAAACCTGGTGCAACTTGTATCTGTATGGTTCAAACCTGTGTTGTTCAATGGTCAGTTGTTTACAATTTTGTAAAATTTATTCCAGTCTTGATGTATCTGTTCAGCACTTAGCAAGTGGTTATATATAAATATTACATTGGTAAATTTATGTCTCACAGATTAAAATGCTGTGTGTATTCTTAGAGGACTCATTTCATTTTCCAAGTTGCTGTAAAGTCATGTCAAACATTTCTTGGATAACATGTTTAATGGCAGATGTATTTGAATATACACGCAAAGCTTTTTGTATTCTTGCTATATGCTTAGGTTCATTCAGGTATTCATCACTGGAAAATTTGTTAAAGAAATCTTTTGTTGCTGGAATTATTTTAATTCATCATTTGAGTTCATTAAGTTACGTTCCTGTGACATTTTTTTCTCTATCAATTTCCAAGGAAATTAAAGATTGTGAAACAGATCATTTAAAAATCTTAACCCACTAAATTGTGCATGAATTCTGTACCCACAGAAGAGACAGAATTTTGAAACACAAGTTAAGTGTTGGTAATCATGTTTTGCTTCAAAAGAATTATAAAGTAAGCAAGACCCCATCTCTACAAAAAATAGAAAAATTAGCTGGACATGGTGGCACATGCCTGTGGTCCCAGCTTCTCAGGAGGCTAAGGCAGGAGGATGGCATGAGCTCAGGAGTTTGAGGTTGCTCTGAGCTATGATGATGTTACTGTACTCTACCAAAGTGACAGAGTGAGACCCTATCTCCAAAAAAAAAAAAAGGTTACTTATGTAGCTGTATTAACACGAATACCAGCAAAGGGAAACACCATCCCAGTTGGCAGTGATAACTGCCTGCCTCTTCCAGATCCCTGTAGTACATGTTGTCTGTGGTACATATTGGGCCTGGCTTCATACGTGCCTTAAATTAGTTAACGTGGCTGGTATAATGGCTTTCCTCCCCACATAAAAATTTAGAATGTTGAAGAATACATACTGTATTTATTTATTTAAATGTATTGCCCTCATAGCAATAAACTTTAAGCTTTGCACATAGTATAGGGATGTCAGTAAATAGTGATTAATTTGTCAAATGTTTACTTAATCTTCT
>NW_003852489.1:3937520-3943017 GCF_000181295.1 Otolemur garnettii
AAAAAAAAAAAAAATTATCAAATTATGCATAAAGTGGTTCTGTTTCTCAACATTTACAAGGATAGTCTTTTCAACAAATGCTATTCAACAAAAATTGAATATCCATATGCAAAAGAATGACATTGAACCCTTAACTTACACCATATATAAGAATTTAAAAAAATACCAACCCAGCTTGGTGCCCATAGTGGCTAGGGCACTGGCCACATACACCAGGGCTGGCGGGTTTGAACCCAGCCGGAGTCTGCTAAATGACAACTACAACAACAACAGCAACAACAAAAAATAGCCAGGCATTGTGGTGGGTGCCTATAGTCCCAGCTACTTGGGAGGCTGAAGCAAAAGAATCGCTTAATCCCCGGGTTGCAGTGAGCTGTGATACTATGGCACTCTACCGATGGTGATATAGTAAGACTCTGTCTCAAAAAAAAAAAAAACAACCTGAGCAAAATAAAGTAAAAAATAGCCAAGTGTTGTGTCTGGTGCCTATAGTCCCAACTACTTAGGAGGCTAAGGCAAGAGGATTACTTCAGCCCAAGAGTTAGAGGTTGCTGTGAGCTATGATGCCCTGGCATGCTACTGAAGCCAACTAAGTGAGACTCTGTCTCCAAAACTAAAAAAGACTTAAATCAAGGCTAGGCTTGGTGGTTCATGCCTGTAATACTAGCACTTTAGGAGGCTGAGGCAGATGATTTGCTTCAGCTCAGGAATTCAAGACCAGGCTGAGCAAGAGTAAGACCCTACTTCTACTAAAAATAGGAAAAAACTAGCTGGGCATGGTGGCAAAAGCCTGTAGTCCCAGCTACTTAAGAAGTTGAGGCAAGAAGATTGCTAGAACCCAGGAGTTTGAGATTGCTATGAGCTGTGATGATGCCATGACACTGTACCCAAGGCAACAGAGGATTGATTTCAAAATAAATAAATAAGAATTAAATCAAAATTCATCAAAGTTCTGAACTAAGAGTTAAAAGAATAAAACTTTTGGAAGAAAATATAATCTGTACTTTGTTGGATTTAGCAATTTCTAATACGTGATAATAGAAGCACTGGAAATAAAAGAAAAAATAGGCCAGGCACTATGGTTCACTCTTAGAATCCTAGCACTTGGGGAGACCAAGGCTGATGGATTGCTTGAGCTCAGGACTTCAAGACCAGCCTGAGCAAGAGCAATACTAAAAATAGAAAAACTAACTGAGCACCACAGTGAGTGCCTGTATTCCCAGCTACTCAGGAGGCTGAGGCAAGAGGATTGCTTGAGCCTAGGAGTTTGAGGTTGCTATGAAGTAATATGATGCCACAGCACTTTACCCAGGGCAACAGAGTGAGACTGTCACCTTCCCGCCCCCCCCCAAAAAGAATGAGACCCCATCTCTACAAAAACAGAAAAATTAGCCAAGCATGGTGGCATGTTCCTATAGTCCCACCTGCTTGGGAGGCTGAGGCAGGAAGGCCACTTGAGCCCAGGAGTTTGCAGTTGCTGTGAGCTCGGCTGAGGCCATGGCAAGTTAGCCCAGATGACAGAGCAAGACTGTCTCAAAAAAAAAAAAGAGAGAGAGAGAGAAATGACTTCGTGGTAGAGTATCAATACACTGATAATACAAAACTGTAGTTTCTTAGTTATCAGCTTAAATAAAAATTTCTGCTGTCCAGATTTTCAACACTGAACTTGCCTTTCCCTAGATAAAAACATAGCGCTGTTGATTTGCTTCTAAGTCAACTTGACAAAAGACACTGGGTCTCACTATTACCCAGGCTGGAGTGCGATGGCACTAGCACAGCTCATTGCAACCTCAAATTCCTGGGCTCAAGTGATCCTCTCACCTTAGCCTCCAAAGTATTTGGAACTACAGTTGTACACCACTATGCCTAGCTAATTTATTATTATTTTTTTTGTAAAAATGGAATCTTGCTATGTTGTTCAGGGTAGAGTTACAATGCCTTGGCCCCCGAATGTGCTGGGACTACATAGGCATGAGCCACCATCTCTGTTCAACTAAAACTTTTTAAAGGCACAAAAATTAAAATTTGTTCTCCTTTCTAAAATCTTTGAATAAAGCCAATACTCCAGAAGGATACTGTTATCACTTGGTTTGTGTATTTAGTGCATATTGAAGTCTTCTCTAGTTCAAAGAACCGAGAGATAAGGGCATTAAGTTGGTATGTGATAAATAGTTTTCAGAAGAGTTTTCTGAATCAAAATAACACTGTCAGATGGCGCCTGTGGCTCAAAAGGGTAGGGCACCAGCCCCATATCCCAGAGGTGGTAGGTTCAAACTCAGCCCCGGCAAAAAAAAAAATCAAAAAAACAAAAAAAAAAAAAACCACTGTCTTTCTTTTGCAGTAAGGACACAAATTAAACTTAGGTTGATAGTTTTGGTGTTCTGCAGTTTTTGTTTTGTTTTATATATAAACAAATACATAGAATTTTATATTTGAATTTTATAAAGAATAAAAAATTATTTCATAAAAATTCTGAAATCATGACAGTTTGCTATCTAATTTGAGATAACTCAGTAAATAAATTTCTGTGTGTAGGATATATTGTAGTTTAGGAGACCTGAATCCTTTTTTTTTTTTTTTAATTTGGACAATAATAAAATACTGACTTGATATCACCATTCTTATTTCTTGATAATATGGGAAAACATGAGCAGAATTAAAATATAACAGTAAATATGGTCAACTAAGTGTAAGACACTGTATAGCTCTTGACTTCATTGCAGTCCATTGTGTTACTTCCTTTTTAACTTTAAGGAAACTTATCATGAGTTTGAATCATATGATTGCTTTTAGCACAATTAAACATATTTTTTGCAGTAGAACATTTGAACTTGACGCTTGAACTTAAGAGAAGTTCATGTTTTGAATAAAATGTTGTAATGACTTTTCTTTCTACTTTTTATTTTCTTTTTTTTATTATGAAAAATTTCCATTAAAGTGCAGAAAATCACTATGGTAAATGAACTTATTATACTCTGAACCAAACCAAAGCTACTATTAACTCATAGCTAATACTGTTTTATCTGGGCTCGGCGCCTATAGCTCAACCGGCTAAGGCGCCAGCCACGTACACCTAAGGTGGCGGGTTCGAATCCCCAGCCCTGACCCGCCAAACAACAATGACAGCTGCAACCAAAAAATAGCCGGGTGTTGTGGCGGGCGCCTGTGGTCCCAGCTACTTGGGAGGCGGAGGCAGGAGACTCACTAGAGCCCAGGAGTTGGAGGTTGCTGTGAGTGTGATGCCACAGCACTCTGCCCAGGGGGACAGCTTGAGGCTCTGTCTCAAAAAAAAAAAAAAAAAAAAAATACTGTTTTATCTGTACCCTTCCTCATAATCTTTTGAGTTATATTGAACCACATCCCAGATATCATATTACATTTCATCTGTTAGGCCTTAGAGCCTAAAAATCATAATCATAGCCAGAGGAAATTACGGTAGTTCCTTAAAGTCCATTATCCAGTTGGTGTTCAGATTTTTCTAATTATGTTTATTTCTTTGTTTTTCTTTTCATGTTTATATTGAAGAAAGTGCTTTGTCAAGTACAATTTCCCACAGTCTGAATTTTACTGACTCTATTCTAGTTGGGGTAATTTAGACATGTTGCTCTGTTCCTCATGTTTCCTACGAGTTGATAGCTTAAGAGGCTTGAAGTTGTTTTTTCCGGTTGTTTTTACAGGAATACGCTTTGTAGCCTTGTGTATTTCTATTATGAGGCACAATAAATAATTTCTGGTTATCTTTCTTTTGTTGTGATATTAGTACCATTGATGATCCTATTATTTTCTTAGGGGTTAAAAACTAGTAGTATTCCAATTATACTATTTTTGTCTTAGTTATTAGCTAGAATGCTTTTATTAAAGAGAAACTTTTCCTTATCGCTAATTTAGTTACCCTGAGAAAATAATAATAAGCTGGGTTTTTTATGCTCCATAGTTGGCCCAACATTAAGTTTTCTCATTTAGCAATACATGATTCACTGTGACTGATCAAAACTTTTTAATTCACCGTGTATGTCTCAAAATTAGAATTTCTTCAGTAATTATGTGCTTATTGCATTATTATCTATCCTGTATTTAAGCCATTTAAATCTAAACCAAGTTACTGGTTCATTAACCTTTGTTTTCATACTTATGTCCTAAGTTGATTGAAAAAAAATTATTTTCAAAAACAAAAGTCCATGAAGTGACTAAAACATGAGTCACTCAGTATCCTGAGGAAATAAACATTTTTCCTGTAGTGAAAAGCTACCCCTCCTAATGTTGTATTTTCAAGGAGCTTCTTGACCATAATTTGTTAAAAGTAATTTGTATTAAAATTAAATCCATATCTGCCATACCAGAAGATTTCCTAGAGAATATTTATCTAACACCCGTAGTAGTGAATTCTTATTTCCAGACCATTTAAATATTAGAAAAAGAGGGAAAAACTGATAAAAAATAATGAGTCTAAGTAGAGGTGCTACAGAACTAACATTAATTCAGTGTTTATAATGTGCCAATTATTGTCTCAGAGTTTTATGTGTAATATCTTGCCTGACATCATATAGATCAGAATCAGGGCCGGGATTCAAAGTTTTATCCTTTTGATTATGTAGCATATGCTTGCCTCGCCCAGTATATGACATCTCAAAATGTTTTTGATGAAGTAGAAAAGTATGTATTTAATCCGTTGAGTTTCGCTGTATTGAGAACACAGCATCAGTGTCAGTATTTTGCTTTTCCACCTAGGGTATTGGTACAGCAATCGGAGAGTTGCCTCCGTATTTCATGGCCAGAGCAGCTCGCCTCTCAGGTGCTGAACCAGATGATGAAGAGTATCAGGAATTTGAAGAGATGCTGGAACATGCAGAGACTGCACAAGTAAGAACAATAGGGAAACAAAATTGAACATTTTAAAGAGGTTGTTATTAAGGTGAAATTGTTGACAGTTGCTCTGAAGAAGAAATCTAAAAAACAAAGTGATCACATTATATGTCTGTATCAGAGCACCACATGACCTATAAAGATACACAACTGTTACGTACCCATAATAATTAAAAATAGAAAGATTTAATTTTTTTGTTGTTGCAGTTTGGCTGGGCCAGGTTTGAACCCACCACCTTTGGTACATGGGGCTGGCACCCTACCCACTGAGCCACAGGCACCGCCCTAAAATAAAAAGATTTTGAAAAGAGCAATTTGACTTGAGATACAATATTCAGAAAAGCTGAAAAATAACAGTTCCTGATCTTACAATAGAGAATTATAGAAAAAAAGTCAATAAAACAACTCATAGTAAGTTAAAAACACCTTGTCAGAAACCAGGGTAAATTCACGTTGCCAGTGATAATTAAGGAGCTTATAGCTGGGCATTGTGGCAGGTGTCTGTAGACCTAGCTACTTGGGAGGCTGAGGCAAGAGAATCACTTAAGCCCAAGTTTGAGGTTGCTATCAGCTGGGGTGCCATAGCACTTTACCAGGACAACAAAGTAAGACTGTCTCAAATAAAAAAAAAAAA
>NW_003852489.1:3943301-3945745 GCF_000181295.1 Otolemur garnettii
TTCAAACCCAACCCCGGCCAAACTGCAACAAAAAATAGCTGGGTGTTGTGGCAGGTGTCTGTAGTCCCAGCTACTCGGGAGGCTGAGGCAGAAGAATCGCCTAAGCCCAGGAGTTGGAGATTGTTGTGAGCTGTGACTCCACTGTACTCTACCAAGGGCAATAAAGTAAGACTCTGCCTCTACAAAAAAAAAAAAAATCTCTAAAAATAGCTGGGCCTTGCGGCATGCACCTGTAGTCCCAGCTATTTGGGAGGCTGAGGCAAGAGAATCTCTTGAACCCAAAATTTGGAGGTTGCTGTGAGCTATGATGCCACAGCACTCTACCGAGGGCAACAAAGTAAGACTCTGTCTTAAACAAAAACAAAAAACTTCTTAATTCATTTTTTAAAAATAACATCAAATACAGTTTGTCATTTTTAGGGGGAAAATAATTTGGAAATTGCTAATGAAGAAAGGGCAGTTGAGATAAATGTATTTTATATCAGTAAAGAAAAAGATTTTCCCAAAGAAATTTATTAGCAATATTGCAAGAAGTCATTTTTCTTCCTCCAGGAACTTCTAAATAATGATCTATTTAAAAAATAATAATAATAATAATAACAATTTTTGGTGGGGTTTTTTCAGACAGTCTCGTTTTGTTGCTCTGGTATCATAGCTCACAACAACCTTAAACTCTTGGGCTCAAGAGCTCTCTTGCCTCACTTTTTCATTTTTAGTAGAGATGGGGTCTCACTCTTAGTCGGGCTGGTGTCAAACTCCTGAACTCAAAGCATTCCACCCACCTCGGCCTCCCAGAGTGCTAGGATTATATGCGTGAGCCACTGTGCCCAGCCAATGATAATAATTTTTAAAAATACATACATGTATATTTTCTGTCTATTCATCGAGGTTTTTTTAATGCTACTATTTAGAAGGAGTCTTCATAAAAACACAAACTCCTGTCTCACTTTATCTAAAATTAATCTTCTTGGAGGGTAGGGAAAATTTTAAACAAAAATAAATAAAATTAATCTTCTGGGCGGTGCCTGGGGCTCAAAGGAGTAGGGTACCCACCCCATATGCCGGAGATGGTGGGTTCAAACCCAGCCTCAGGCAAAAAAAAAAATTAATCTTCTTTCTTTGAACTTCATACAACTTGATTTGTAGCTCTCTTTTTTTTATTGAGACAGAGCCTCGAGCGGTGGCCCTGGGTAGAGTACCATGGCATCATAGCTCACAGCAACCTGTGCTTAAGTGATTCTCATGCCTCAGCCTCCCAAGTAGCTAGGACTACAGGCACCCACCACAACACCCAGCTACTTTTTTTTTGGTTTTGGTTGTAGTTGTCATTGTTGTTTGGCAGGCCCAGGCTGGATTCAAACCTGTTAGCTCTGGTGGATGTGGCTGACGCCCTAGCCACTTGAGCTACAGGTGCTGAGCCGATTTGTATCTGTCTTAACAAAACCTTATAATACGGCTATTACTATAGTGACCATTTCTTCTGTTGAAAGTAGCTTTGTTAGAAATGTTTCCTAATTGTGGTGTTAGTTTTGCAGGTGTCTGTGTTGTCAAAACTTTTCAAACTGTTCCCTTATGGTGGGCATATTATAATATATATAAATTATGGATTATACTTCCTATGTTGTTGATTATCTTTTAATGAAAGAAGTTTCTTTTTCAGTGGTTATTAAATCTGCCTGCACTTTAGAATCATCTGCTAAACTTTTAAAGATGCACATTCTTCTACCCTACTTCATACCTAAGGAATCATTCCCAGCATTATGCCTGCTCATCTGAGTTTTTTAAAAGTGTTAAAAGTGATTTAGATTCTCAGCTGGAGTTTAGAAGTATTATTCTCTTTATAGAATTTTTTATTCTTAAGACTTTCAGAGCCTAATCAAGTAAAATTTTTGTTGTAAAGTCATTCCTCATTTTTTTTTGTTTGTTTTTTCTTTCTTTCTTTCTTTTTTTTTTAGAGACAGAGTCTCACTTTGTCACCCTAGGTAGTGTGCTGTGGCATCACAGCTCACAGCAACCTCCAGCTCTTGGGTTGATTCTCTTGCCTCAGCCTCCTGAGTAGCTGGGACTACAGGTGCCCCCCCAACAATACCCGGCTATTTTTTGTTGCAATTTGGCCAGGCCGGGTTCAAACCTGCCACCCTCAATATATGGGGCCAGCACCCTGCTCACTGAGCCACAGGCAGTGCCACTCCTCGTTTTTTTATTGTTTGGGATTCATTGAGGGTACAAAGAATTAGGTTATACTGATTGCAGTTGTTGGGTAAAGTCCCTCTTATAATTGTGTCCCGTCCCCAAGAGGTGTGCCATACACCAAACCCCTATCCCCCTTCCCCCATCCTCCTCCCCTCTCTCCATCCCTCATTCCCCTACCTCCCCCTTGTATTAGATCATCTATCGACTGCATATTAGAATTGAGGATACTGGATTCTTTCTTTTCTTTCTCT
>NW_003852489.1:3946933-3948918 GCF_000181295.1 Otolemur garnettii
CTGGGGATTCGAACCCGCCACCTTAGGTGTACATGGCTGGCGCCTTAGCCGGTTGAGCTATAGGCGCCGAGCCAACTATAAATTTTTATACAATGACTTGGATCTCAAATGATTGTAAGTATTGTTCTCTCTTAAGCCAACTAATATACCGTTATAGTTTATCCCTTTTATTTAATGTTTTGGCTGGGGCTGGGTTTGAACCCACCACCTCCAGGGTATGGGACCGGCACCCTACCCTTTTGGCGCTGCCTCCATGCCTGGTTTCTTTAAATGCTTGTCTTTCCCTTCTACTTCCACTTTGTAGCACCTAAAAGAATTTCATTATTTTCATGGAGTCATCACTCTGGTGTCTGCCATGCTCCTACTCCAACCTGGACTTGGCTGTTCTCTTGGTTGCTTCTCTCTTGGTTTGGATCTCTTAGTCTACTCCCTCATTTTAGTTGAATACATTCTGCAGTGGCTTTCTGAGAAAGTGAGTAAATGGAAAATGCAAGACTTTACATTGTAAACAAGTGTGTTCTTTATTCATTCTCTGTTGAATATAGTATTATGGGTTGAAAATCATTTTGGGGATTTAGAATTTGGAATGCACTGTTGTCTTCCTTTGATAGTGGCATTGAGAAAGGCAATGCCATTCTGAGACCTCTTTAAAACAGCCTATTTTAGTTTGTTTTTTCTGTCGAGAAGCTTTTAGGTTCCTTATATGAGGTATAAGGAAATTTATAAAATTTTTGAAATTTATTTCGCTAAGTGCTTAGAAAATCATCAATGTAGAATCTTTTGGTTTTGGTACATGTTCTTACATTTTTTTTCTGTGCAAGATTTTCCTATTTAGTCTCTATTCTCGCTTCCTAGAATTCTTGTTGCTTTGATGTTGGGCCTCCAACACCATCCTTTTCATTTTCGTAAGCTTTGTAGTCCTAACATTTATCTCATTTTACTTTCTGTACGATTTTTCTCAAATTTATCTTTCTAACTCTTACATTGAAATGTTTTTCTTCTGTCATACTTTTTTTTTTTTCAAAAAGTAAATTGAGTTATATTTCCAAGAAGTATTTTATCTTATCTTTTTGAAGGGTATTTAGTTTCTTTAAGTTTCCTGTTCCTCTAGGCATTGTCTTTTCTGTTTGTTCTGTGTGGAGTTGGAAGCTTTCCTTATGATCCCTATTTGTCTGTTTATATATAAGAATAAGGCACTCAGAAACTAAATACAAGCTGTATGTGCAGAGGGCAGCTGTAGTGATGGTGAGGCTTGCCTCTCATACAGTCAGGCAGGCTGGCTTAGTATTTATTAAGAGCTTCTGTGTATCAGTATCTGTTGATGTTTCCTTTGGCCGAGTTCATTTTCTACAGTTATATAGCCTCCAGTTTCTTTCTTTTTTTTCTTTTTTGTTTTTTTTGAGACAAGAGTCTTCCTCTGTGGCCTCAGGCTAGAATGCCATGGCATCAGCCTAAATCATAGGAACCTCAGATTCCTGGGTTTAAGTGATCCTCCTGCCTCAGCCTCCTGGTTAGCTGGGACAACTGGCACTTGGCATAACACCCAGTTAATTTTTCTATTTTTGATAGAGACGGAATCTTGCTCTTATTTAGGCTGGTCTCGAACTCCTGAGCTCAAGTAATCCTCGTGACCTTCCAGAATGATCCAGAGTGATAGGGTCATAGCCACTGCACCTGGCCAGATCCTCTAGTTTCTTACCTGAGAAATAGGGAGGCTCCTTGACTCACAGTGGTTCAACTAAGGATTTTTTTACTTTATTGTGATATAAAAGTGATATACATTCAGTAGAAACTGTACTTTGAATTTTGATCTTTTTCCAGGTTAGTAATACACGTATGTGGTAGGATATTTCCTCATGATGTCAGGCAGCTGTAGCCAGGCACAGTTTCTAGTCAGCCATGCGGTCAGGGGAGTTAAACAGCCGATGCCCTGTAGTGCAGTGTGTTGTTACCTGATGTTTTCTTTCTTTCTTTTTTTTTTTTTT
>NW_003852489.1:3948972-3963136 GCF_000181295.1 Otolemur garnettii
ATCAAACTCTTGGGCTCAAGCAATTCTCTTGCCTCAGCCTCCCAAGTAGCTGGGACTAAAGTTGCCATCCACAATTCTCGGTTATTTTTAGAGGTGGGGTCCCACTCTCGCTCAGGCTGGTCTCGAACTCATGAGTTCAAGCAATCCACCTTCCTCAGCCTCCCAGAGTGCTAGGATTACAGGTGTAAGCCACTGCACCCGGCCTTGTCAGATTTTGCCTGCTGGAAGCTAACATAAATCTTCTGAGCATGTTTAAGGTAGGCTAGGCTAAACTATGATGTTTGATAGATGTATTAAATTCATTTCAATTTATGATACAGTCTCCTTGTTTTCAGCCTTACCCTGGCCTCTTTGACATTTCTGCTGAAGAGTATGTCTGGGGTTCTGTGGGGTGAATCACTTTTCTCCTCTTCCATATCCTCCCCTGCAGGCTCTCAGGTATAATCTTCCATCTGTCCCTATCAGCATTTATTAATACCAATTTCATGAAAGACAGTTCATGTTTTTGTTTTCTATAGTTTGGGGTTATTTATTTATTTATTTTGAGAGAATCTTGCTTGTCACCCTTGGTAGAGTGCTTTGGTGTCATTGCTCACAGCAACCTCAAAATCTTAGGCTCAAGAGATTCTGTTGTGTCAGCCTCCTGAGTAGCTGGGACTATAAGCATCTGCCACAATGCCTGGCTATTTTTAGAGTTGGGGGTCTCAACCTTGCTCAGGGTGGTCTCAAACCTGTGAACTCAGGCAATCCACCTGCCTCGACCTCCCAGAGTGCTAGGATTATAGGCGTGTGCCACTACTCCCAGCCTATTTGGGGTTGTTTTTAAAACAGGGTATTCCATTTACCTATCACTGAATAACAGAGTACCCCAATATTTACTGGTTTAAAACAAGAACAATTATTCGGATTGCTCACAGGTGTGTGATTAAGGGCCTTGTCTCCGTGTGGTATCTTTCAAGGATCCCATCTGTAGAATTCCCTATACTGGCTACAACATCAAGCTGGAAGACTCTCTTTGTAGCTTTTTGGTTTAGAAATTATAAGTAATGTCTTCTGTCACCTTATTGCCATCCAGTAGCTCAACTGCAAACACCAAGATACTTTAGAATCCAGTGAAAAAGTAAACCAAGCTTCCTTCCTCTTATCCTTATTCTTTTTTTTTTTTTTTTTGAGACAGAGCCTCAAGCTGTCACCCTGGGTAGAGTGCTATGGTGTCACAGCTCACAGCAACCTCAAACTCTAGGGCTTAATCGATTCTCTTGCCTCAGCCTCCCAGGTAGCTGGTACTACAGGTGCCCACCACAATGCTCGGCTATTTTTTTTTGTTGCAGATGTCATTGTTGTTTCAGTTGGCCCGGTCTGGGTTCGAATCCACCAGTCCTTGTGTATGTGGCCAGCACCCTATCCTCTGAGCTATGGGCACTGCCATAATTTGAGTTCTTAAAGACTAACCATTTCTTCTCTCCAGTCTTTACTATTAGGGTAATAATCTTTCTTCATGTCTATAGTTACTTTTTTGTTAGTTTATTGTTATTTTTAAGTATTTTATTTATTTTGTATCCATGTGTAAAATGTTTCAGGGTACATGCACATTCATAATTGTAAAAATTTAATCAGTGGATTTTGAATATTTATCACTCTAAATATTTGTCTTGTCTTTATGCTAGAAACATTTAAATTATGCCCTTCTAGCTATTTTGAAATGTACTACAGGTTATTGTAAACTGTAGTCACCCTACTTATCTATCTAACACTAGGTCTTATTTCCTCTATCAAATTGATTCTTTTTTTTTTTTGAGACAGAGCCTCAAGCTGTCACCCTGGGTAGAGTGCTATGGCATCACAGCTCAGAGCAACCTCCAACTCCTGGGCTTGCCTTAGCCTCCCAAGTAGCTGGCCTATAGGCGCCCGCCACAATGTCAGGCTACTTTTTGGTTGCAGTTGTCATTGTTTGGCAGGCCCGGGCTGAATTTGAACCCACCAGCTCTGGTATACGTGGCTGGCACCTTAGCTGCTTGAGCTACAGGCACTGAGCTTATCAAATTGATTATTTGTACCAATTAACCAGCGTCCCTTCTTCCTCTGCCACACCCTTCCTGGGCTTTGGTCTACTTACTTTTTCTCTTAATTTTTTCTGATTCCACTTCTATCTATTTTGAGTGGTAGAAGCGAGACTACACATAATACTTCTTTTAGTTATGAGGTTTGGTTGTTTTCATCCTATAAAACCAATAATTACAATCCTTGTTTTAGGATAAACTATACATTTCTTATTCTCTCATTTCATATTTACTAATATTGAAAAATCAAGTAAGAAAATATACACATTGTTTCATATCCTTTAAGCCAGAAATTAATACTCTTTGTGAATGATTGTTTAAAATTGTTATCCTGATTACAATGATACACATACATACTGTCAACTGATTATTCAAAACAGTTAAGTGAAGCATAATGATAAAAGCAAAAAGAAAACTCAAATGTGACAACTTTGTGTTCTTCCCTATTAGTTTTCTTTCTACAGTCAATAAAAATCTGTGTTCAGGTACCTGAATTAGTTCACTACAACTGTGAAGTAAAAGATACTATCCCTGATTTAAATAAGGAAACATACTCAGGAACACACAGCCAGTGAATCTCACAGCCAGAACCAAGCCCTGTTTTTTGACTTTTGAATTTAGGGCTGTGCTTACCATCCCATGATGTGGCAGCGTTTTCATCCAGGTTAATATAATACAAAATTAATAACTAATTAAAAATTTTTCTTCTATCTTGGTTTGATTTTTCTTTTCTTTATTCCCTTTCATGTTTTTTTCACTGGTGGCTTATTATAGATTTTTGTGGTTTATTACAGATTTCGGTGTATGTGGGTATAATTTTTCCTTACATATTTTTTCTCAGTTTTAGATGAGTTGTGTGGAATTTTTAAGTTTTACTTACTTCATAATTCAAAGGAGAGTTTCTTGTTATGGTTTAGCAATAAGTTGTTTTGGTTTTATTTTTATTTTTTCTTTGCTAACATTGTGGGCTATTACTGTATCCATGTAAGATCTATTTAATATTGTAGTTGTTTTGATACATTCATATTTTTATTTCTAATGTCTTTACTGTCCAAATAAGTTGATAACAGTTTAAAAGGATTCTTTTTCTCATTTTACTTCTAAATTCACTAACTTAAAAACATTTTCAATATTTCCATTCATGGATTTGTCTTATGTTCTTTGTTTCTTTTTTTTTTTACAGATTTGCATAATTTTTAATTATACAAGCCCTTATAGTAAAAAGATTTTTTACATTTTAGAAGTATTACAAGACGTGAAAGCCCACATGCTTTTTTTCTAAAGTAGCTAATAATCACTGTATTCTAGACTATTTTCTTTGCATACACAACTTTTCATAAAAACAAGAATCATAAATTTTAGTCTCAGCTTCCTTTTTCATATTGTCACAGACGTGATATTGATGTTAAAAATTATTTTCTTATTAAAAAGTGATTCAGCTCATTGCAGAAAATTGGTAGGTACCATGTTGTGCTTTCTCTATAAATATCTGTATTCCTAAGGGACAAATCATGTTCTATTTATTGTTTCATGACTTGTTTTGAATATAAAACATACTGTGAACATTTTTCTGTGTCATCAAGTTTATTTTCCACAACTTTGCCTTTTATAACAGCCTGCTGATTACAAAGCATATTTATTATAATGAAATGCTGAAAATACAGATAAAAAAAGAAAATAAGAATTCCATCTAACTGGTTCCTATATCTATTTTATCTTTAGTATATTTTCATTTTCTTGCTGATTAACATATTTAAGGAGATGCCCTTTGTCATAATCTGCTAGTTCTATTTCCTAATTCCTAGCAGTTTTCCCGTGTCATTTACTGGGTTTGTTTTGTTATAATTTACTTTTTGCATAAGAGGTTGAAATATTTTCTTTATTCCACTATCTTAGATGACTTCTTTTTTTTTTTTCCACACTATGAAAATGTTTTAATGGTGATGTCTGTATAGCATGTGATGTCGAGACATAAAGAACAGCAAGGGCAGACTTTTTCTTTTAGAGTAATGCTAATGCCTGTCTTTCTGAACCTTTACAATTATACATTGGTATATCTTCTTTTAGTACTTTTCTTCTTTTACATTTAAATCATCATATTTTTAAAAATGATACAATGTAGGGATGTACCTTTTCTTTTTCACGTTATTAACTATATATTGTTCCAACACCATTTTCCAAGTGATTTTAATGTTTTGGTTTTGTCTTTTTGTTGTTGTAATTTGGATCTTTTTTCCTTTTTTTTTTTGGCCGGGGCTGTTTTTGAATCCACCACCTCCAGCATATGGAGCCAGAGCCCTAATCCTTTGAGCCACAGCCGCTGCCCTCGATCTTTTTTCTTTTTTTTTTCTTTTTTTTTTTTTGCAAATATTTGTTAATGGTGTATTTAAAAGATACTAAGTTTTTATTTGGTAAGCTGTAACTTTACTGACATCATTTTAGTCATGTCTCTGTGGTTGTGATTTAGAAGTTCTTTAGTAATCAGTTTAGCCAGGATCCAGAGTTTATTTGACTTTGATGCTGGGAATTTGCTCTAGCAAATTTACATGTATTTGTAAAAAAAAAAAAAATCGTAGGAGTAATAAAATATGGAAAAGTTCAATCAACTGTAGCTAAAATAGCGAATTAAGTAAAATCAGTAACTATGAATGAGAATTTAAATTTTACTGTTCCTTGAGAATGAGTAGAATATGTGTTTTTTATTCTTTAAGGTAAAGCCCTCAGTAGCATGAATATGCTTTTCCTGTTACCAGCAGGAAAGGGGAAAAAAGAAAAAGTTGGCTCTGTTTGCTTTGTCCTGTGTCCTCCAACTAGGTTAAAGGGTATATGTGAAGTTACTAAGAAATTATAACAATTTTAAAGTGAAGTATTTGCTTAAATTCTAGTTTTGACTAATGGTTGGATTTTGTACTATAGATATTTTAAGGGAAAAAAGATGACTTAGACATTTGTATTCTGATTCCTTACGATACCTGACTTATTTTCATAAGTGCAATATTGAGATTAGGCAGTATTTTTCCACTAAATCAACTTCCTTTTGTTCTTGGCTTCCCATCACGTTGTCACGAGATGTCTGTGGGAAGTAGACATGAATAAATGTTGCTTCTAATGACTTTGAGCAATTCTAGCATAATTTGTAGAAGTTAGGTCTAGATAAGCTATTTACCTGCTTCATGGATTGCTTTGCTCATGGTTTATTCTTTCTATCATCTTCTCTTCCTTCTTTGTTCCTGATTTCTGTTAATGGTATTACCATCCTTCATATCCGCCGTCTCCTTTCCCTTCCCACTACTGGTTCAGGGATTCTGTCAAACCTTATCTGAACATTTCCAGGGGCTTCCTAATAGTTTTTTTCCTCCATTCTTTTGCCACACAGAATAACCAAAATAATATTCTAAAATATACCTTTGCCCATGAAACTTTGCTGCTAAGAAATTTTGGATGGCTCCCAATTGTGGGTAGAATAAAATCTAATCTGTTTAACCCAATTTTCTTCGTTAGTTGGCCCCAACAGAATCATTCGTAGCTCCCTTGAACAATTTTTTTATCCTCTGTATTGATGGTTTTCCAGTTGAACTTTATAGAAACTGCTAGAATACACATTCGGCAACAAAATGTGTGTGAGAGAGAACAAGAAAAATAGATTTCTTTTAAATAAAGAACTCTGAAGTTTTAAGTTTAAAAATTACTTGCTCTTAGAAATTGGAGGCTCGGCACCTGTGGCTCAAGTGGCTTAGGCGCCAGCCACATACACCTAAGGTGGCAGGGTTGAATCCAGCCCAGGCCCACCAAAGAACAATAATGGCTGCAACCAAAAAATAGCCAGGTGTTGTGGCGGGCGCCTGTGGTCCCAGCTACTTGGGTGGCTGAGGCAGGAGACTCGCTTAAGCCCAGGAGTTGGAGGTTGCTGTGAGCTGTGATGCCATGGCACTCTATCCAGGGGGACAGCTTGAGGCTCTGTCTCAAAAAAAAAAAAAAAGAAAGAAAGAAAGAAATTGGAATAATTTAGCTGTCACACACAAACACAGGGCCATGTGGTATTTTTTCTTTTCATATTTTATCTACAGTGGGTCATTTCTTCCCATCTGCATGACCACTTTTCTAATTCATTATTACCTTTCAAGATTATAATTTGCTACTGTGTTTTTTTATTTGGGGAGGTTATTGTGGGTTTTTTCTTTGAGACAGAGTCTCACTTTGTCACCCTTGGTAGAGTGCCATAGTGTCATAGCTCACAGCAACCTCACACTCTTAGGCTCAAGTGATTTTCTTGCTTCAGCCTTAAAAGTAGCTGGGACTACAGGCACCCACCACAACACTCAGTTATTTTTAGAGATAGGGTCTCATCCCTCTTGCTCAGGCTGGTCTTGAACCCTTGAGCTCAGGCAGTCCCCCTTCCCCCACTCCACCTCCATCCTCACCCCTCGCCTCCCAGAGTGCTAAGATTACAGGCATGAGCCACTGCACCCAGCCCCAGTGCTGCTGGATTCTTAATGAAAAATTTTATGACTCCCTTGCTACTCTTGCCTCATCTTCTTCACTTCTCTCAAATTGTCTCTTTGGAATTCCTATAGTACTCCAGCTATATCTTTCTTATGTCACTTATCACATTCTTTTTTTAAAACTATTTATGGGCTTTTCTTATCTCTCTCAGGCATCTATAAACTCCTTGAAAGGAGGCCTCAACGGCACCTGTAGTCCCAGCTACTTGGGAGTCTAATGCAAGAAAATCTCATAAGCCCAATGGTTTGAGGTTGCTGTGAGCTGTGACACTATGGCACTCTACCAAGGGCAACATAATGAGACTCTTGTCTCAAAAAAAAAAAAAAAAAGTTTAGAAAGGGGGCCTTAAAAGTGTATGCATTTTCAATAATGCCTCCCTAGTCTTGTACATACTACTTGTGCAGTAAATAATTTTAAAAAATGATGAGATATCAATTAAGAGAAAATATAGCATTGCATAAAACATGTTTATTAATATTCAATCTTACTGTGCTGCAAAAGAAAATGTAAAATGCAGTGAGCATGAAACATTTTATGTGAAAAGAAGACTTAACTGTTTTGAATCTGATTTTAATAGTTGTCTGAGGACAAGGGTGAAGGTAATCTAAAAAACATCAAGTTATTTTAATTTGCATTGAGTAAAACAACAAATTAAACAATAAGAAATAAAAGTCTTAGAACTTCACCTTTTAAAAGAATACAGTTTTTTTCTTCCATTTTTAAATTGATTAGTTTGTCTGTTAAATATCACACATGAGTTTAGAGAATATCCTAGATAGAGCATTTCCTCAAAGGCTATTTTATGGTTCCTGGATTTAATCTTATTTTAAGAGAACTTTTTTAGGTTCCCTTTAGGACTACAGTATTCAAATAGTTTGTACTATGTTTATGTAAGACAAAAAAAAAGCCTTGTTTTAAGGATTAATACAATCCTTATCCCATTTAGAAATTTCAAGTTATTTATGTTATTTTCCTAATGAAAATATTTAGAACTCCCCCAAATTTATCACTTAATAGTAGTCCTCATTCTTATGGCCAGTGCCCTTTCTTTTTATGTAGTAACTTAAAATGGACTTTTCCCTAGTGAACATCCCCTTCAAGGTACAGGGTGAAAAAGAATAGTTTATATATATATATGTTCCATCAGTTGAGTTTAGAGTCTATGGGAAAACATTTGAGAATGATTATTTACACACTAAAGTGCTTTAGGGTTCCATTTATGTTATTTCTCTATTAAGCACATTTTCCTATGAAGTATTTACAATTGCCTGCACCGTGTCAATGCCTGCTGGTTTTTCCCTGTGTGAAGTATCTGTTCCTTTACATACACAGATTTATGAAAGAGTTCATAGTGTAGATGATCTGAAACCAAACAGAATTCATTTTCATATATTTTAGTACCATTTGAACATTTTGGGTGTCGGTTGTTGCTGGGACCTGTTTTTGACTCTGGTGAACCTTTACTGGTTGTGGTTTGTCTGGCCATCACATGACTTCTCTGAAAATTCCCCCTCCCCTTCATTTCCAGTAAGCTGTTTGAGCAGGAGTGAGTCAGAGTGAAACCAGCTTCCCTGTAACCACAAGGCTTGTTAAAGAATTTGTCAACGTGGACTCTAGAGGGTTTGCATTAAGCTTTGCAGTAACTGCTATGGTTTGTGTTGCGTCAGGAGTTCCATAGAAAAGCTTCCTGCTCTCAGGGTCTCTTGCCTGTTTGCAAAGAGTTAAACTGATAAACATTACCATCATGAACATTAGAGACACATGTTAAACATATTTCTCTATCATTAAAGGTGTTGTCAGAGCTACCAAGCTTACTGTAGTTTTTCTTTTCAGAATCAACCAACCACACCCAGTAATGTTTAGTTTTTGAAATGGCAGGCAGCCTGCTAGATCTTCTTTCTTAGCTGGTTCAGGATTTTACCACAAAGTACTATCAAAATTAAGCAATTTTAAGTGGTCTTTTGGCGGACTCTTGTGCAGGATATTTTGGCCACTAGCACACTTAAATTTTGGTACCGGTGGTCACTTGCTTGCATTTTGTTCAGCAAGAAAGGGTAGCGCTGTGAGGACTTCCATAGTTGTAGTTCTATGTACATTTAGCTTGATATAGGGTAAAAGTCTTCATGCCTCCCTTTGTCTTCTCAGAAAGCTTTTACTTTATTCTGAACTTTTCTTTCTCCACCCCACTCCTAGTCTCTAATCTTTTTCCTTTTCTGGCTCTTCAATTTCTTTAACCCATTCCACTATTACCACCTAACTGAACAGGAATGCTGCTGAATGAATTGCCACTGGGAAACTTGTCTGCTCACTGTGCATTTCTGAGGCCATTTGTTTTTACATGTTCGTTTCTGTATTTAGTCTTGTCATCTTCAGCCAGACATTTATTTTAAAAATAAATTTAATGAAAACATTTAAATTTAACCTCCTAAAAGTTATTTTTATTCTTCTTACATTTTGTAACAAAATATATGTAGAAAAAAAGCATTGAAGAAAATTGTGAGGCTCAATGCCTGTAGCACAGTGGTTACAGTGTCAGCCATATACACCGAGGCTGGTGGGTTCGAACCCAGCCCCAGGCCAGCTACACAACAATGACAACTGCAACAAAAAATAGCCGGACGTTGTGGCGGGTGCCTGTAGTCCTAGCTACTTGGGAGGCTGAGACAAGAGAATCACTTGAGCTTAAGAGTTGCAAGTTGCTGTGAGCTGTGACGCCATGGCACTCTGAGAGCGACATAGTGAGACTGTCTAAAAAAAAAAGAAAATTTTGAGTTAGTTATTCCTCACCGGAAAGACTGTATGTAGAATAATAGAGATTTAAAAGAATTTATGTTCTAGCCATGTATCTAACTCTCAGTGATCAGAAATCAAAAAAAAAATAGTTTTGACGGTGAAGCAATTGTAATTGAAAGCAGATGATTTTCAAGTGAAAATAAGAAGATAATATTGCCTACTCATTCCACCAAAAGCAAGCACATGAAAAAAATTTTAATACAGCCTAGTCATTAACAAAGCACTGTAAGAATAAATATTTAAGGTTTTTCTTGTTCGTTTGCTTTGCACATTAAGGAAGAATACAGTTTTGTGATATGTCTGCTTTGTTCTTTTCCATTTCTACACCTGTTTATAGATATGGACAGGGGAAAGCAGTGGGTAAGCATTAGGTTACCTTTGTTAAACTATAAAGGGTTTTTTTCAGGTTTGTATTTCAAATACCTTTAGTAAAATGTCATTAGAAAGGTCTCTTACTGAAACTTGGACCAACAGACTATATATGCTTCTAATTTTTGCTCATGAATTTAGAAATCGGTAACATGCTAAATACCTCCACCCTCTGTTTTAAGTGCCCCTGGAGGTGCTAGCCCAAGATCAGAGTAATGGCATATATGGACAGCAGAATTACTAATATGGTCTTCTCCTATTGCAAACATGGCTTTATTTGTTAGTTTGTCAGGATTGACCTGCAGTTCTTTCTTGCTCGTATTTAAGGAGATTTCTCTAATAGAATCTTCTTCCCATTTTTCCTCTCCTGTCTTACAGTGTGAAAATTTGACTGTCAGTGGTGTGATTATTAATTTGGTGCTCCCCTGGAAAGCAGGAATATACTTGAGAATTCTTAGTCCCATTCCTTGACATGAGTCTGCATCAGTTAATTTATCCAAACTTGTAAAAGTTTATATTTTTACTGCTTATTGTAGGAAAGACTTAGTAGTTTATAGCATTTTATATAAAGCACAACTTCCATTTGTTTTAAATTTACCTTCCTGAAATTGTAGAGAACACTCTCATTGTAGTATTGTAAGATTTATTAAACACTTTCCATTTCCTCTTTTGATATTTTTCATAGTTTTATGGATATCACTTAGGTCCTTGTTCGGTAATTATTTACTTTTAACTTTACTAACAGCCCCCAAATCTCTTTGATCAGTTGTTTTTTCCATAGATCTTTGCCTGATTCTTTTATCTCTTTCCTAACATAAAATTATCATAATTGCACATGATTTTCCAAGGGCGATGATTACCATGCTGATATGCTCATTTTTCAAATTTCTAGAGCCATGGACCTGTTTTGCAATGCATTTTACTGATGTTTTTCATAAACAGTTTAAGATTACTCCTGGGTCCAGATCTGTTTTCTTTTCCTTTTTTTTTTTTTTAACGTATTTTTTTGAGACAGAGTCTCTCTTTGTCACCACTTGGTAGAGTGCATGGCATCATAGCTCACAGCAACCTCAAACTCCTGGGCTTAAGGGATTCTCTTGCTTCAGTTTCCCAAGTAGCTAGGACTACAGGCGCCCACCACAATGTCCGGCTATATTTAGAGATGGGGTCTTGCTTTTGCTCAGGCTGGTCTCCAACCTGTGAGCTCAGGCAGTCCACCTGCCTCAGCCTCCCAGCCTCAAGCTGGGATTATAGGCTTGAGCCACCACAACAGGTCTTCTTGGTCTTACTTTGGTTGTAATTTATGATTCATCATTTTATCTTAGAATAAATTTTTCCTCAGTGTGTTATCTTATTGTTATCCTTATTGAAACTGCCCTGCCATTTTTGTTGCTTGCTCAAGTGTGCAGGGTCTTTCAGTTTATTGTCATGAATTTGGCACTTTGTGCTTTAGGTATAATTTTAATCATAAATTTGGAACTTAAACTCTCTAATTCTTTTTCCAAGGCTGGCCATTTATAAATTTGTTAAGTAAAATTAGTTCTTAGAAAAGAATTCCACTATCTCCATGTCTCATAATAGAAAAGTTCCCATTTGTCTTTTTCCTTTGTTATCAGGCTCTTTTGTTCTCTATCCCTGGCAGTTTTTTGTTTTGTTTTGTTTGCAGTTTTTGGCTGGGGCCAGGTTTAAACCCACCACCTCTGGTATGTGGGGCCAGCACCCTACTCTTTTGAGCCACAGATGCTGCCCAGTTCCCGGCAGTTTTGTAAATTCCATACTGACTTAATTTTCATAGCTTTGGATCTTAACCATTTTGACCTTTTAAGTTTCATACATAGCAGATTGTCGTATACTTTTTGTTTTTATAACTTCAGTTTGAATCTGAGAATACGTGTTATTCATTGGTTACTTATAACCAAAAAACAATCAATTATAAAAATGCTAAAAATGAAAGGTGGTTTTTTTCCCCTTAGTGTCAACTAAGATCTGGGAAATATTCTTTCTGGTGAAACAGTAATTATCAGATGAGGAGATACTGGCATCATACAGGAAAAAGAGAGAAAAACAGAAATAATATATTACGTGCTTAAAATGTCCTTTACTTTGTTCTAATAAATCTTGCATACTAAGGATATGCAAGTCTAGAATCCTTTTTTTTTTTTTTTTTGAGACAGAGTCTCTTTGTCACCCTTGTTAAAGTGCTATGGCATCATAGCTCACAGCAACCTCATACTCTTGGGCTCAACTGGTTCTCTTGCCTTGGCCTCCTGAGTAGCTAGGACTATAGGCACCAGCCATAACACCCAGCTACTTTTAGAGGTGGGGGGTCTCACTTTGGCCCAGGTTGGTCTTGAACCTGTGAGCTCAGGCAGTCTACCTGCTTCAGCCTCCCCAGAGTGCTGGGATTACAGGCATAAGCCACTGTGCCTGGCCAGAATATTTCTTATAGTGCTACAGAGTCTATTATTATTTCAGTGAGGGGCTAGGCAGGCACTGATATGAGTGAGTGGATGCCAGCCTACCCAAGAATTACCATATACCTGTAGTTTTTTTTTTTTTTTCCAAAAGAAGCCTAAGCAAAGAGAAACAGAGGAAAAGGAAGCTGCATTCACTGGCCAGTTTTAATGCTGGTAACTTACACTTTAATTTTAACTTGGCTGAAATAAGAAAAGGAGGAGGAAAGCACTGTATGTCTGAACTTGTAAAATAACTTCTTTACTTTTTATCTGAACATGGTGATAATGCTGGTGGTCAGCCCCAGAGACAACCTTCTGAAATCATGTTTTTTCCATCTCTTCTCTCCTCATAGATTACTCAAAAAACGTTTTATAGGCTCGGTGCCTGTGGCTCAAGCGGCTAAGGCGCCAGCCACATATACCTAAGGTGGCGGGTTCGAATCCCCAGCCTGGGCCGCCAAACAACAATGATGGCTGCAACCAAAAAATAGCCGGGCATTGTGGCGGGCGCCTGTAGTCCCAGCTACTTGGGAGGCGGAGGCAGGAGACTCGCTTGAGCCCAGGAGTTGGAGGTTGCTGTGAGCTGTGATGCCACAGAACTCCACCCAGGGCAACAGCTTGAGGCTCTGTCTCAAAAAAAAAAAAAAAAAAAAAAAGAAACGTTTTATATTTAATGGATTGTTTCTGATCTTTAAAATTAAAAATCATAGTGAGATGATCATTACAAATATAAATAACCAAAGAATTTCCTCTAATTTTATAAAGACACGAATATATTAAGAACCAGCATTAAAAGGCTGGGCACAGCCGTGGCTCACACCTATAATCCTAATACTCTGGGAGGCTGAGGCGGGTGGATTGCTGAGCTCACAGGTTTAAGACCAGCCTGAGCAAGAACTGACCCCGTCTCTAAAAATAGCTGGCCGTTGTGGTGGGCTCCTGTAGTCCCAGCTACTTGGGAGGCTGAGGCAACAGGATCACATGAGCCCAGGAGTTTGAGGTTGCTGTGAGTTGTGATGACAGGGCACTCTACTGAGGGCAAGTGAGACTCTGTCTCAAAAAAAAAAAAAACAAAACATTCAGGTCCAGGCGCAGCGGTGGCTCATGCGTAGCATAATCCTAGGAGTGGATTAGGCCAGTGGATCACCTAAGTTCATGAGTTCAAGACCAGCCTGAGCCAGAGTGACATCTCTTCTCTAAAAAAATAGCTGGGCCTTGTGGAAGGGACCTATAGTTCCAGGTTCTCAGGAGGCTGAGGCAAGAGAATCACTTGAGCCCAAGAGTTTGAGGTTGCCAGCCATGACACTCTCTCAAGGGATACAAAGTGACTCTGGGATACTCTGACTCCAAAAAAAAAAAAAAAAAAAAGAACCAGCATTCAGGGAAAGTAATCTCAGCATTTCTGCCTTTTTGTGCTGGAGGATTAGATAAACTATTTGGTGGCAATGTAGAGCAGATTTGATAAGCTTTCAATTCTTACTACATTTCCTTCCTCCCATCCTTTCTGACTTACAGACCCCTTTCTTGTTTGATATTAGTATGTCTCTTTTTTCTTTTTTAAAATTAAAAACAAGAACAAAACTTTTAGTTGTGAGATTACAGTAGAACTGCGCTTATCATAAAGTCTGTGAACTCACGGCAGGATTTCATTAAATGTCAGAGTTTTTCATCTTTTGACATTTTCTAAGCAATGTAACTTAAACCTAAACATTTTGTTGCATAATCAGTTTTGTCTCTTACCTGTCATAGTGATGGATATTATTATCACCATTTTATAGGAAAGATGAACAAACTGTGACTCAGAGAAATGGAAAGATGTAAACATTGTCAATACTTGCTCAGTTTGGTATTAAGACCGTAGTTAGGCTCGGCGCCTGTGGCTCAAGCGGCTAAGGCGCCAGCCACATACACCTAAGGTGGCCGGTTCAAATCCCCAGCCCGGGCCCGCCAAACAACAATGATGGCTGCAACCAAAAAATGGCC
>NW_003852489.1:3963262-3966947 GCF_000181295.1 Otolemur garnettii
AAAAAAAAAAAAAAAAACTGTAGTTAATTGGCCTTTATAGCACTTTTTTATCTGTCTTGATTTTGCTCTCCCTCGTATTATAGATTTCATCCTCCTCTCTATCTTCTTCTGTCTTTATCAATTGCACCCTCTACTCCTATACATATACTAGATTGTTTATCTCCCAAGGGAAAAACCTTGCTAGAACTCTCCTCCTGCAGATTATCAGCACAATTTATTCCCTCACCTCTTTGAGGATTTCTTTCTTTTTTTTTTTTCCTCTTTGAGGATTTTGATCAAATTATCTTGGATTACCTTTTCTGTGAAGCCTTTTCTTCCTGTCATGTTTAAAATTAAATCTTCCTTGCCACCCCTTCCCAATTCTATTTTCTTTTCCTGAGGCTGAATCTCACTTTGTCACCCTCAGTAGAGAACTATGACTTCATAGCTCACAGCAACCTCACTCTGGCTCAGGCTGGTCTCAAAGTGAGCTCAGGTGATCCACCTGCCTCGGCCTCCTAGAGTGCTAGGATTATAGGCATGAGCCACCTGTGCCTGACCTAAAACTTAGCATTTAAAAAAGGCTTTTTTCCAGCCAGGTGGGCTGGCTCATGCCTGCAATCCCAGCACTCTGGGAGGCCAAGGCAGGCGGATCACTTGAGCTCCAGAGTTTGAGACAAGCCGGATCAAGAGACTCCATCTGTAAAAATACCCAAGTGTTGTGTTGGGGGCTTATAGTCCCAGCTACTCAGGAGGCTGAGGCAAGGGGATCACTTGAGCCCAAGAGTTTGAAGTTGCTGTGAGCAATAAATAACACCATGGCAGTCCATCCCAGGGTGAATGAGTGAGACTCTGTCTCAATATTTTTTCTAAAAAGGCTTTTTCCCCCTATTTTTTTCCTTTTACTTACTCAATTTTCATATGTTGGAGTTATCAAAACTTCTAATTCCCACAAACATACTCTTGAAAACTGTCAATAGAAGAAGAAAAACCCTTTCAATTTTTTTTCAGCTGAGATTTGTCATCAGTTGGTATCAGGGAAGCAATATTAAGAGTATTTAGACTTATGGTCTTTTTTATTTTTAAAATTTAACGGGGTACAAATGTTTTGGTTGCTTGTATACTTTTTTGTTGTTGAGACAGTCTCAGTATGTGGCCCTCAGTAGAGTATTGTGGCGTCACAGCTCACAGCAACCTCACACTCTTTAGCTTAAGCAATTCTCTTGCCTCAGTCTCCCAAGTAGCTGGGACTACAGGTGCCCGCCACAACACCCAGCTATTTTTTGGTTGTAGTTGTCATTGTTGTTTGGCAGGCCCAGGCTGGATTCGAACCTGCCAGCCCCCGTGTATGTGGCTGGCGCCCTAGCCGCTGAGCTATAGGTGCCAAGCCTGTGTATGCTTTTATCGTGCTTGAGTCACAGCTATACGTGTGCCAGTCACCCACACAGTAGGTGTTCATTATATCCAGTAGGTAGGTTTTTGTTCTTCCTCATCGTCCTCTTCCCTCCAGCTTGCTTTCCACTAAGTTTTATATTCATGCGCTTGTGTGCTCATTGGCTAGTTTCAGTTTAATAGCAAGTACATGTGGTGTTTGTATTTTCATTCTTGTGATGGCATTTTTAAAAAGCATTTTTTCCAGCCAGGTGGGGTGGCTAATGCCTTCTAGACCAGCACTGTGGGAGGCTGAGTCTGGCCGATTACCTAGTGTTTGCTAATGCCATTCATTCTTTGTCACTTAAGATAAGGGTTTCTAGTTCCATCCAAATTGTTGCAAAAGGCATTTATTCATCCTTTGTATGGCTAAGTAATAGTTCGTGATATACAGGTACCACATTTTGTTAATCCACTAGTGGGTTGATTCTACATCTTTGCATTTGTGAATTGTCCTGCAGTCAACATTCAAGTGCTGATGGCTTTTCAATGAAAATGACTTTTTCTCCTTTGGAGAAAAATCCATTAATGGGATTGCTGGATTGAAAGGTAGTTTTACTTTTAGTTCTTTGAATAATCTCCTTACTGTTTACCATAGAGATTATACTACTTTGTAGTCCCACCAACAGGGGGGCTTTTTCTCCGCATCCTCTCCAACATCCGTTATCTTTGGACTTTTCTTCTTCTTCTTTTTTTTTTTTTTGCAGTTTTTGGCTGAGGCGGGGTTTGAACCCCCCACCTCCGGTATGTGGGGCTGGCACCCTACTTCTTGAGCCACAGGCACTGCCTGTCTTTGGACTTTTCAGTAAAAGCCATTCTAACAAGGGTGAGGTGATATCTCTTTGTAGTTTTAATTTGCATTTCCCTGATGATTAGTGGTGAGCATTTTTTCATATGTTTATTGGCCATTTGTCTATCTTCTTTTGAAAAGCGTCTGTTCATATCTTTTGCCTACTTTTTCTTGAGGTTGTTTGGTTTTCTCTTGCTGATTTGCTTAAATTCTTTGAAGATTCTAGGTATTAGCCCTTTATCAGATATAGAGCTTGCAAATATTTTCTTCCATTCTGTAGGTTATCTATTTGGTCTGTTGATTATTTTCTGCAGAAATAATTTCCTTCTCTGCAGAAGCTTTTTAGTTTAATCAAAAACTATTTGTTTTTGTTGTTGCTGTACAATTACTTTTGAAAACTGGTACCGTATTAAAATTAAACATGTATATACGCTGTGATCCACCAATTCCACTTGTAAGTTTATGCTCAGCAGAAGGATATGCCAAAAGATGTGTATGCGAATGTTCATAGCATCATAATCCATAATAGCTTAAAACTGGGAAAGACTACATATGTTCATCAAAAGAGTAAATAAATTACTGCTACATGCAATAGGATGGATAAATCACCTGGACATAATATAATGTTGAGCTAAAGAAGCCAGACATAAAAGAGAACATGCTGTATAGTTCCATTTATATGGAGTTCAAAAAATAGGAAAAACTAAATCTGTGGTAATAGAAGTCAATGATAGTGTTCGTTTAGGGGAAGGAGTAGTTACTAGGAGTGCCACCAATGGAGTTTGTAGAGTTCTGGTAGTGCTCTATATCTGGATCTCAGTGGTGGTTACGTGGGTGTGTTCATTGGGAAATATCATTGAAATGTATATTTTAGATTTGTATACTTTACAGTATATCTGTCATGCTTCAGTTTAAAAAAAATACTTGTGGCTTACATCTGTAATCCTGGTACTCTGGGAGGCCAAGGCAGGTAGATTGCCTGAAGGGAGGCCAAGGCAGGTGGATTGCCTAAACTCAGGAGTTTGAGACTAGCCAGAACAAGAGCAAACCTCATATCTACTAAAATTAGAAAAAAAAAACCAAAATAAAAACTAGCTGTGCATTGTGGCAGGTATCTGTGGTCCCAGGTACTTGGGAGGCTGAGGCAAGAAGATCATTTGAGCGCAAGAATTTGAGGTTGCTGTGAGCTGTGACGCCATAGCACTCTACCTAGGACAACCAAGTGAGAACTCTTATCTCAAAAAAAAAAAAAGATCCTTGCATTATTCAACCCTATCTATTCTAAAGTAAATTTGGTAACAGAAATACATCTAGAAATTCATTTAATCCTGATCTTGACTCATAAATAGTTGATAGCATCCTACTTTTGGCACAACACTCTGAAAATACCATATTTTTTTTTTAATTTAAAAAGTCATATTCGGCTCTTCCTCGGTGTGTACACCAGGAGGGTCCAGGTCTGGGGTTCCCGGGCCTGAATAAAAC
>NW_003852489.1:3967850-3972222 GCF_000181295.1 Otolemur garnettii
TCTTGGGCTTAAGCAATTCTCTTGCCTCAGCCTCCCAAGTAGCTGGGACTACAGGTGCCCGCCACAATGCCCGGCTATTTTTGTTGTTGTTTGTTGTTGAAGTTGCCATTGTTGTTTTAGCTGGCCTAGGCCAGGTCAAACCCGCCATCCTGGATGTATGTGGCCAGCACCCTACCCACTGAGCTAGGGGTACCGCCATACTTTTTCAAAGAACAGTCTCATCCTTCTGTGCTTCTGAAGTTATAAGCATGCCTTCATAGGTTTTAATAGATATGAAATCTTATTTTTATATTGTGTGGTTCATACATAAATCTCTTCTTAAAACTTCTAAATCTCTAACCTGTTTTCAGAATAAAATTTCTTTGTTTTACATAGATGTGTCCATATGATACATTCCTTTGTAGTATTATAGTTTTATCCTAATATCTGATATTTAGGAATTCCAGTCCTCATCTCTGACTTTACAGTTGGCTTGATCCGACCGTATGAGCCGTGAGCTGGATATTCAAACATCTTGTTTTCAGGAGTATTTCACAACTCATTTCTGATCACTTTTTGTTGGTGAATGCATGCATATTTTGTTATCCAACATCTTACACATACTATTATAATTTAAAATTTATTAACTGATTTCTTTTATAATCACCTTATTTGAACAATATCCCTATCTTTTCTTATAATTTTAGAATTTATTCCTTAATCACAATCTTTATCCCATGTGTTTGAGTTCTTTTATAATTTCTTTTATAATCACCTTATTTGAACAATATCCCTATCTTTTCTTATAATTTTAGGATTTATTCCTTAATCACAATCTTTATCCCATTTGTTTGAGTTTATTGTATAATAATTAAAAAATAGGCTCAGCGCCCGTAGCACAGTGGTTACGGTGCCAGCCAAATGCACCGAGGCTGGCAGAGTCAAGCTCAGCCCAGGCCAGCTAAACAACAATGACCATTGCAACAAGAAAATAGCCAGGCGTTGTGGTGGGCGCCTGTAATCCCAACTACTTGAGAGGCTGAGGCAAGAGAATCGCCTAAGCCCAAGAGTTCGAGGTTGTTGTAAGGTGTGATGCCATGGCACTCTACCCAGAGCAACACAGTGAGACACTGTCTCCAAAAATAAATAAATAATAATTAAATAATAGAATAAATAGAGGCTGGGCATGGTGGCTCACACCTGTAAATCCGAGTACTCTGGAAGGCAAGTGGATTGCTTGAGTGCTCAGGAGTTCTAGACCAGCCTAAGCAAGGCATCCCATTTCTACTAAAAATAAAACTAGCTGGTCATGTTGGTACATACCTGTACACCCAGCTACTCAGGAGGCTGAGGCAAAAGATTTCTTGAACCCAATATTTTGAGGTTGCTGTGAGCTATTATGATGCCATGGCACTCTACCCAGGTGGACAGAGTGAGACTCTGTCTCCAAAAGAAAAAAAATAGAATAAATAATATGCTTCAAGTATTTAAAAGGCACCTACTTGAATATGAAATATTGAAATAGACTCAGTAGGTGTCTCAGGCCTGTAATCCTAGCACTCTGGGAGACTCAGGCAAGATCACTTGAGTTCAGGAGTTCTAGACCAGCCTCAGCAAAAGCCAAGACCTTATTTCTACTAAAAAATAGAAACATTTAGCCAGGCATTGTGGTGGGTGCCTATAGTCCCAGGTACTTCGGAGGCTAAGGCAGAAGAATGGCTTGAGCCCAGGAGTTTGAAATTGCTGTAAGCTTAGGCTGAGGCCATGCTACTCTAGCCAGGGCAACAGAGCAAGACTCTGTCTCGGGGACAGTGGGGAAATATATAATATATATTGAATACATATATTGAATATAAATAAGCAATTGCTTTAATGGCATTGTTAAGGAAGTCAGCAGTAAGATAAAATATTTTGTGTACTTTGAATCCAGTTAGTTAATGCTTTATTATTTTTAAATGAAGATAACTCAGAATCCTGATAATAGACAGTAGTGATTGAGACATATTTTAGTCTGTGTTCAAGGAGAAAGATTTGAAGATTATGAGTTATGATTGCATTATAGAAGATCATGAATTATATTGATCCACCTGCCTCAGCCTCCCAGAGGGCAAAGATTACAGGTGTGAGCCACTGCGCCCAGCCCAATTTTTTAAATCATACTTTTACTGTACCTTTTCTACATTGGGATATTTTTAGATACATAAATGCCATTGTGTTCCAGTTGCTCCAAGTAATGCACTTTATACATGTTTGTACCCTAGGAGCAATAGGCTATACCACATAGACTAAGGGTGTAGTAGGCTATGGGTTTGTGTAAGTACACTCTATGATGTTCACTCGACGACAAAATCACCTAACAATGCATCTGTCAGACTGTATCCCTATCATGAAGCCGTGCTTGGCTGTTAATGAGCTAAGAAGGCTGGTAATGTAAATTTCCATAACATAATAACCAAATACACATTTATCTCTCCAAGAAGATTACATTAGTTTAATATGTTTAGGGATTTTCTCTTACTTTTAAAGAGATTTTTTTATATGGTCACTCATCATGAAAATAAAAAGAATAGCATAGCAGTGGCTCACGCCTATAATCCTAACCCTCTGGGAGGCCAAGGTGGGTGAATTGCCTGAGTTCACAGGTTCAAGACCAGCCTGAACTAGGTAAGACCTCCTCTCTAAAAATATCTGGTATTGTGATGGGGGGCCTCTTGTCCCAGCTACTCGGCTGAGGCAAGAGACTCACTTGAGCCCAAGAGATTGAGGTTACTGTGAGCTATGATGATGCCCAGGGTGACAGAGCAAGACTCTGTCTCAAAAGAAAAAAAAAATAGCGGGTGGTGCCTGTGGCTCAGTGAGTGGGGCCCCGGCCCCATTATACCAAAGGGTAGAGGGTTCAAACCCGCCCCCGGCCAAACTGCAACAACAAAAAAATACCCGGGCATTGTAGCAGGTGCCTGTAGTCCCAGCTACTCGAGAAGCTGAGGCAAGAGAATTGCCTAAGCTCAAGAGTTGGAAGTTGCTGTGAGCTGTGACGCCACAATACTCTACCGAGGGCAATAAAGTGAGACTCTGTCTCTAAAAATAAATAAATAAATATTAAAAAAAAAAAGAATACTATAAAATGAAAAGATTTACCAATTGAAGATAAATGTTACTTCATATATTTCTTTCACATTCACAACGTTAGATTCAAAGTTTAGTACTTTGCAGACTGAGCCCTGTAGTTTCTCTTCTCCCTTAATCATAAATATCTTTCATAGGAAAAAGAAATGTGAAGCAAGAATCACAGAGAACAGTCAACCTTAAGGTTCTCTTTTTCTTTGTTAAGCCTTTAAATCTCAATGATAAGGAATTACTGTAACTTTTCTTCAGTCTTTATTTATTTATTTTTATTGACACAGAATCTCACTTTGGTAGTGCTGTGGCATCGTAGCTCACAGCAACCTCCACTTCTGGGGCTCAAGTGATTCACTTGCCTCAGCATCCCTAGTAGCTTGGAAAGACAGACACCCACCACAATGTCTGGCTATTTTGTTTGTTTGTTTAGCAGACCCGGGCCAGGTGTGCCCCCCTGGAGCCTGTGGCCTGTGCCCTAACTGCTGAGCTACGGGTACCCACTCTCTCCTTCAGTCTTGTTATTGTGTTTGGGAAAATGTTTTTGTCTGTGTCCTCCTCTTCTAGAAACACAATTGGTTACATGCATAATCACTGTGAGCAGGGATGGGAAAAGTAATTTTATTTGCCTATAATTGGTCTATTTTTGTGGGAGAAAAAAGGGTAGAAAATGAAATATAATTATTAATTACAAATGTATGCTACTTATTTAGGTAGAGTTAAGGAATGAAACTTAAATTGTGAAATAGGTAAAAGTTGTGAAATGTGAATACAGAGAAATGAAACTATTAAAAGGAATTTGTTTTTACTTGTACAGATTTTTGAAAAATTGAACAATGACAATTGAGGAAGTAATCAAATTGGACTTGCTACATTGTTCTCACAAATACTCCAAAACTATTAATTTTCTTTGATTTTTAACTTGAACATTGAATACTGAGCATTCTGATTTGTTTGGTGATCTTTTTCAGTTTTTTTAAGAAATATTACTTATAATTGGTGCACATTTTTACTGGCTTATTTATTTTACTTGGAACAGCAAATTTTGTTTAAAATATATTTTTTAATGTTAGTTAAAAGGTTTGGGGGGGTTTTCTTGGTGTGGTAGTTGGTAAGAACCAAGTTTACTAGCAAATAACATACATTGAATAAAATTCTCTCATTATATTTTAAAGGCAAGTGGGAATATACATACTTAATTCATGGATAGTATTTTTCTGAAATCAACACTATAAGAAATAACAGCTGTCAAATAACACAAATAGGCTCGGCGCCT
>NW_003852489.1:3973865-3976098 GCF_000181295.1 Otolemur garnettii
AAAAAAAAAAAAAGGCACTTGTTTTCCTTATAATACTGGCTTTGAAATTAAAAAAACAGAGATAAAAGGAGGTTTCACGTCATTTGTTTGGATAGATTAACTCTTTCCTCTCAAAGATTTTTGCAATACCCTTAAGAATAACTAATGGAGGGGAACCCTCAAGATCAGAAAGAACAAGTCTGTTTTTCTTTGTTCTTGTCTAATTTCTTTTAAGAAATTCTGTCTCAAAGCGGGAAAAATGGCTTCTTATTATTTTCCTCTGTTAATAATGGTCGCTGTACTGAGTTTTCTTTTTCAGGACCTTTTAAAATTGTATTTCCTTGAATTTCTGTATTCTCAGATATCGTTTTTTGTATATTAGGTGATCTGCATAATGTTTAATTATTTTTTATTTATATAAGCCAATTGGTATAATCATACTTTTCTCATTTAAATCTGTATATGGACATATGTATCTATGTAACAGAAAAATTTCATCAGTTTGAAATAATGGCATACTCTAAGTCACTTGATTTAACGAAATAGAAGATTCTAAAGCTTTGAAGTTAAAAGAAAACAAGACACCAAGTCTTCCAAATATACTTTGTTGATCTTTTCTATACTATTTAATGCAGAAAATCTCATTTTCTGTAATTTTATATATTAGAGACTACCTAAATGCTGTGTTAGAAAAATATTCCCACCTATCTCTGACCTAGAAAATACACTGTTTTTAAAAAGGGCTCTCTAAAATAAAACGTATCCTTTTTTGCTTATTTTCTCTGTTCTTCAAATTCTTAGGAACTGTAAAGGGAGACATTTTCCTGATTTTATGTTTAATTCTTGGGCTTTAGTAAATAAAATTTTATGACTAGTTTATAACCTAGTAGTATCTGTTGATACTTTACACACCTAAAACAGTTCTTTTCATTATGGCTTCCCAGTTTTTATTTAGTGCTTTAATTGGATTACAGGTTTAACAATTTGAGGACTAGGCTCGGTGCCTGTGGCTCAAGTGGCTAAGGCACCAGCCACATACACCTAAGGTGGCGGGTTCGAATCCAGCCCAGGCCGTCAAACAACAATAATGGCTGCAACCAAAAAATAGCCAGGCGCTGTGGCGGGCGCCTGTGGTCCCAGTTACTTGGGAGGCTGAGGCAGGAGACTTCCTTGAGCCCAGGAGTTGGAGGTTGCTGTGAGCAGTGAAGCCATGGCACTCTACCCAGGGGCTCAGCTTGAGGCTCTGTGTCAAAAAAAAAAAAAAAAAAAAAAAATTTGAGGACTAATTATATGAATTGTTAAAAATAAATGGGAGTGTAGTTTGTTTTATTATAAAATAAGCTATCTAGGAAAATTCATTTTATTATATATCTTTAAACAATTCCAAAATCAGTAGAAATCAGTATTTCATATTTAATGCAATGGATGTTAAGGAAAAAAATTAATCTTCAGTTAGAAATCTGAATAAAAAACCAAACTGCCCTTTGCTGCCATTCAACTTTTTTAAAATATTAAATCTGATATAACTGACTTAACTAAAAATCTCAGTGTCCAAAAGAAAAATTTAATTCTGTCTTTAGAAATAAATTATAAAATTCCAACAATTTGCTGTAGAATTTAGCTAATGATTACCTTTAAGAACCTGTATTTTGAACTTGAAAGTGTTTGTATTGATATTTTCTTAAATTTACTTTATTGGTTTAATTCCTTTGTCTTTCTCACCATCCTCAGCAAGTAAGGGAAGTTGTTTTTTTTTTATTTTAATTTCAGTGAAATTGCCTACTGTGGTAATTTGGTAGGACTATTCTATATAGTTTTGTCAAAAGTTTTTTACAGTAGGAATACATACATTCTGCAGGGATTAGAGATGTGTATTTTTCAACCAGTTTGCTTTTCTGACTTTAAACCTTGTTTCTATTCTGTGAAGGATTCTTTTGCCTTCTATTACTTACTTGTTAGAACATTGGCCTAAAAGAAAAGGTTCTGTGAAAGATGTTTTTAAAAAGCCTTTACACAGGCTCGGCGCCCATAGCACAGTGGTTACAGTGCCAGCCACATGCAC
Organism: Otolemur garnettii; assembly: GCF_000181295.1. Taxonomy (NCBI): domain Eukaryota; kingdom Metazoa; phylum Chordata; class Mammalia; order Primates; family Galagidae; genus Otolemur; species Otolemur garnettii. Next base: position 3,975,907 of record NW_003852489.1, read on the forward strand.
TGAGGCTGGCCAGTTCGAACCTGGCCCAGGCCAGCTAAACAACAATGACAACTGCAACAGAAAATAGCCAGGCATTGTGGCGGGCACCTGTACTCACAGCTACTCGGGAGGCTGAGGCAAGAGAATCGCTTGAGCCAAAGAGTTTGAGGTTGCTGTGAGCTGTGATGCCACAGCACTGTACTGAGGGTGATA
>NW_003852489.1:3977047-3978943 GCF_000181295.1 Otolemur garnettii
GCCCAGGAGTTGGAGGTTGCTGTGAGCTGTAATGCCACGGCACTCTACCCAGGGGGACAGCTTGAGGCTCTGTCTCAAAAAAAAAAAAAAAAAAAAAGAGTTTACCTTTTAAGGATGTAATATTCTATCATGATTTTATTTGCATGTTTTCTGGTGAACAGCCTACTGTGATTTTTTTTTTAATCATTCATGTTGCTTGTTAAGTGAATTAATGCCTTCACATTGTAAAATATTCTATATAATAAACACTGTAAAGAGCCATTTCCGTTCTTTTGCTGCCTTTCATTAATGTTTTTAAATCCCCCTTTTTACAGGATTTTGCCTCCCGGGCTAAAGTGGCAGTTCAAAACCTAGTACAGAAGGTTGGATTTTTTGGAATTTTGGCCTGTGCTTCAGTAAGTGAATTGTACTAAAAGTGAGAAATTTCACTAAATGGTTATATTTTAATCCAATTTGTTTTAAAGATATACTCCTGAATTGAATAAAAATGCTGGCACTTTCATTGGGTATGTAATTTGTGAATCATTCATTTTACTCATTAAATGAACTATTTTCTGTGGGATTGGTTTCAATCTCGTTTATTAACTTTTAAGTATTTCATCATATAATGACAACTTCAGACCTCAATGTCTTGATTCATTAAGAATAAAAGAGATACTTGGGGCGGCGCCTGTGGCTCAAAGGAGTAAGGGCGCTGGCCCCATATGCCGGAGGTGGTGGGTTCAAACCCAGCCCTGGCCAAAAAAAAGAATAAAAGAGATACAAATCCATTCTCCCAAAGAAGAATGTATAATGAGTATATTTAACCAAATAAGAATGACTTTGTTCTCCACGGTTTTTTGTTTGTTTTTTTTCTAATGGAGACAAGGTCTTCCTCTGTTACCCATGCTATAGTGCAGTGGTGTCATCATAGCTCACTGCAATCTCAAACTCCAAGGCTTAAATAATCTTCCTGCCTCAGCCTCCTGAGTAGCTGGGACTCTGGACACACACCACCAAGCCCAGCTAATTTGTATATTTCTTGTGGAGACTGGGTCTTGCTCTTGCTGAAACTGGTCTCAAACTTCAGGCTTCTCCATCCACCTCAGCCTCCCAAAGTGCTGGAATTATAGGTGTGAGCCCACGCTTGGCCAGATTTATACATTGGAAGTCTTTTTCCAAAGTTTTAAATATTAGTTAAAAGAGAGAATTCACATAAAACTTGTCTAAAGTAACATTAACTCCTAGCTAGGTAATGGGAACATCTGTGGGAAAGATAGAGACATCTTTGCCTTCCATGAACTAAGAAGCCATTTAATGTCTCAGCAAGGTACAGTAGCTCACACCTGTCATCTCCGCACCTTGGGAGACCAAGGCAGGAAGATCTCTAAAGGTCAAGAGTTTGAGACCAGCCTCAGCAACTTAGTAAGATCCTGTCTACAAAAAAATAAGAAAATTAACCGGGTATAGTGTCACAGGCCTCTGTGGCTCAGCTACTTGGGAGGCTGAGACAGGAGTATTTCTTAAAACCAGAAATTCAAGGCTGCAGTGTGCTATAAATTGTACCACTGCACTCTAGGCGGGGTGACAGAGCAAGACCCTTTCTCTTTTTGAAAAAAAAGAAAAGACTTACATTTCAAATTTCTGATATTGACATTTCTTGATAAGTTGGCTGCCGTTTGTCCTGGCTCCTTTCTAGCATAATAGAAAGGTATGTTTGAGATGGAACGTTTCAATCAGAATTTTCTTTGGTAGCCTGTACACAGTTGTTGGTAGTTCTGTGGTAGATTTAGCTAGAATACTTAGGCACCTGGTTGATGATGAAAGAAACTGCTTGTGGGCTCGGCGCCTGTGGCTCAACTGGCTAAGGCGCCAGCCACGTACACCTAAGGTGGCGGGTTCGAATCCCCAGCCCGG
>NW_003852489.1:3981337-3987179 GCF_000181295.1 Otolemur garnettii
GGTTGAGCTATAGGCGCCGAGCCACCCTGGAAATTTTTAATATTTACATTTATATATACTTGAATTAAGGTAAAAAGGAATGTATTAATTAGTTATTTCATTGTTAACATTTAAGCTAAAGTAAATAAAACTCCTACTTGAGGGAATATCAAAGCAACTGCCTAGTTCTTTTATTTCTAGTCTTGAGGTATATTTAGTTATTGCTTTAAAAAAGAATACTGTGCATATCTAATAAAACATTTATTGATTAAGCTGTTCTGAGAGTATCCAATGTAGAAGAAAGTGTCCAACATGAATTATGACCTTATAATAAGAAAAAATGTAATTTACAGAGTTCTAAGAGTCACATGAGAAAATACAAGAAACTTTAGACGTAATACTGTGCAATGATATTGTTATTACGAGATTGTGAGAAATGAAATTGTATAAAGCATTTGAATTTGGATGAGAAAAACAAAAATGAGTTATTGAATCCAAATGTTACTAACAAAAGAAGATTTGAATTCTAATTTAGTAATGGCATTATATTTTAAAGACTATATGTGACGAATATATTTTAGACAACCGGGCTTTTCTTTCAGAGTTCAGAAGTGAAATTTATGAATTAATTGGCTTATAAATGATTCAGCCAACAGACACAAAGGCAAAGTACTTCTGTAAGAGAAAAATGGATAAAGTCTACAAAAACAGCTTGTGGGTTTTTTGCATTCTTACATGAAATTATCTTTTAGCATTCTTAAAATGTGGGAATGTTTGGAAAAGGTATTCATGAATCACTTCTTTGTCTGGAATTGAGGATTTAAAACATCTGAATCTGTATGCCCTCATATTTCCATACTTGATTTTCTTTCTAAAATATGTCTCATGAAATAAAACACAAATTATGAATTTTTTCATGTTGAGAATAACGGGACATCCACCTACAAATGTATTTGTGAATTTACTAGAATATTTGCTAAAGATGTGAGGACTTTCTAGATAATGTTTTTATATCAGGCTAAAGATTTTAGAACCCTGCTAACTACTGAAATAATCTTAAGTCTCTTTCTTTACTCATACCTCAATTTAGAGACCACCAAATAGCCAATAATCTACTGAATAGGATTAAATTCTTGCAGACCCATTGGCTTTATCCATCCACTTCTTATGTGATACTATGTATAAGTAATATAATCAAAGGATAGGTTAGTTTGCTGTGAGCAGATTGAACGCCTAAGATAAGTATAAGCCCCAGCTCATTGGCACATTAGAATACCTGCCTAACTTCCTTCTGAGAAGTCTAGTACTGATCAGGGAAGCCCTATCTTGCTCTGCAGTGAAAGCAAGGCTTAAAACAGAATGTTACAGACCAATGTGTTCACATAAGTTGTTCTTTGGATGATATGTCAAAGCCCATTCTTTTCTCTTTATAGATTCCAAATCCTCTATTCGATCTGGCTGGAATAACTTGTGGACACTTTCTGGTACCTTTTTGGACCTTCTTTGGTGCCACCCTGATTGGAAAAGCAATAATTAAAATGCATATCCAGGTAATTAAACCCCCGGATTCACTGATAATGATGATGAAGCCATCACAAAGCAGTGAAACATATGCTTTCCTTTTTTTTCTTTCTTCTTCTTTTTCTTTTTCTTTTATTTTGCTCTAAGGAAAACACAGGGTACATATGCTTATTCCTAAGCAGATTTTTAAGTTGTAGTTTTGCTTCTTTTGGTTGGTAGCTCACTTAGGTAATAAAGCATGGAATGTCATTTGGAGGTTATTGAATCTCCTTGTTTTCTTTCTTCCCTTCTTTCTTTCTCTCTCCCTCTCTTTCTTATTTCCTTCTTTTCTTTCTTTCTTTATCTTTTGCCTTGTGAAACCATTTATCCATGACTTTTACCAAACAAAAATAGTGTTCCTAAAAAAAAAAAAAAAAACCACCTGTGGCTCAGTGAGTAGGGTGCTGGCCCAATGTACCAGGGTGGCAGGTTCAAACCTGGCCCCAGCCAAACTGCAACAGAAAAATAGCTGGGCATTGTGGTGGGCACCTGTAGTCCCAGCTACTCAGGAGCCTGAGGCAAGAGAATCACCTAAGCCCAGGAGTTGAAGGTTGCTGTGAGCTGTGACGCCACAGCACTCTACCGAGGGCGATAAAGTAAGACTCTCTAAAAAAAAAAAAAAATAGTGTTCCTGTGTAAGAAAGTGCACGTCTTTTTTTGTATACATAGTAAAAAAAAAAAAGTTTCTTTACTGACCATGAGTTGAGAGAATATTATCTTTCACTAATTCTTACTTTCTTTCACTAGTACTTGCTCTCATGGCACCAGTGTTCTTTACTGAAAACCAGCCAGATGTTCGTGTGGGGGAGAATGGGGAACAAAAGGGTTTCTGAAGAGGCCAAGCGATACGGGTTGTGGTTAGAGAAGTGAGAATTGCTAGTCCTCAAAGCCACTTTTAAAATCTTTAGGACAGGGTGCGTGTGCTAATAGTGGAAAGGAAAGAGGCTGAGAACTTAAATGAGGAGGAAATGTTATGTACTTCTAGAACTGTGACATGAGTTAGTTCCTTCTGAGGGCAAATCTCACTAGAATAAAATAAAAATTAACTTGGAAAGAATTTGTTTTTAATCAGTGTAGTTTGCAACAAAGAGAAGTATTCAGTCAAAAAAAGAGCAGGAACAGTGAAGTCGTGTGTCTGCCCGCTCATAATTTTGTAATAATTAAAAGTGGTATATCCCCAAAGTTTCTACTTAAAACCTTTCTAACTGTAGTTGTTAGAAGGAAAGATTAAAAGAGGAAAACATATCTTCCCACTTTGTAATCTTTAAATTTTGGCATTTGGGATGAATTTGAGTCTGTCCTCCATTCTCTTCCCTTAATAACTGCTGAGAAGTTTAAGGGTATGTTTTTCCTCCTTCATGGAATACATGTCTTCCCACTGACATTAAGTAGTTTGTTCAGCCAACACACGTGTTTGTTTGTTTGTTTGTTTGTTTGTTTATTTATTTTGAGGCAGAGTCTCACTATGTCTCCCTTGGTAGAGCACGATGGCATCCCAGGTCACAACCTTAAACTCTTGGGCTTAAGCAGTTCTCTTGCCTTAACCTCCTTCAGGGCTGAGATTATGGGACTGAGCAATTGTGCCCAGCTTCTATTTTAATTCCTTTTATACTAGCAATTTCACATATAATCCCTAAACTTTGTGTCCTCCTTTATACCTCTTAAATGTGGTAACTTTCTATAAATTACAATTAAATTATTTGTTCTGTAAATACCCTATCTATCATAATGGATATGTAACTTACTGGACCTTTCATTTCAAAAAGATCAAAAATTAGTATATTTTAAGCACTCTGAGTAGATTCTTTTCAAGTTACGATAATGCTTCATTTTTTTATATAATACTTCAAAGTGTTATCTGATTTAATTCTTATAGTCCTGGGATAGAGGAATTGCTAAATACATTTTGGAACTGATAGGCATAGGAAGATTAATAAGTCATAGTTACCAAAGAGATTAATAACTAGAATGTGAACCCAAGTCTTTTGGCTTTCAGGTTTGGTGTTCTCAGCATTCTTTTACATTACTTTCTTAACTGTAGGTTATTTATAGATTAAGCTCAACTGTTCAATGCCTGCTTTTGATCAGGACCTATACTAGGTAGTCTGCATTGGTTATTTCATAATCAGAACAATCCTGTGAGGTGGTCATTAGCCACATTTCATATAGGAGGGAATTGTGTTAAAGAAGGTAAAATACTTATGTAAGGCTCTAGAATTCAAACCAAGCTTTATAAAGACAAAGCTCATTCCCTGTACCTAAACAGAAGCAAAAGAAAAAAAAAAAAAAAAACAGGAAAGCTAAAATCCATTTTCTGAAAGGAAAGATCTGAATTCCTTCACTAAACTAAGATCATGGGATGTTTGCTGTGTTCCATTGTATAATAGTGACATACTTCATAAAGGCATGTCACTTGATGTACATCCAGATGTAGCTTAGGGTAACAAACATTCTCATTCCTTGGGTAAACAATACTAGTCATATAACACATTTTAACGATTTCTGAAATAATAGGGGGGAAGCCCCCTCACCCACATTTGTTTTCTGTGTTCTAAGCTGTAAACCTATCTCCTCTTCTGTATTTTTCTCTTCCCTTTTTCCTCATCTAAAAATTAGACAGCAGGCTTATGCCTGTAATCCTAACAATCTGAGAGTCCAAGGCAGGTGAATTGCCTGAGCTCACGGGTTTGAGACCAGCCTGAGCTAGAGCAAGACCCATCTCTAAAAATAGCCAGGCATTGTGGCGGACACCTATAGTCCCAGCTACTTGGGAGGCTGAGGCAAGAGAATCGCTTGAGCCCCAAGAGTTTGAGGTTGCTGGGAGCTGTGACACCACAGCACTCTACTGTGGGTGACAAAGTGAAATTCTATCTTAAAAAAAATAATAAAATAAAAAAATTCAGGCTCCGCACCTGTAGCTCAAGCGGCTAGGGCAACAGCCACATACACAGGAGCTGGCAGGTTCAAACCCAGCCCAGGCCTGCCAAACAATGACAACTACAATCAAAAAATAGCTGGGCATTGTGGTGGGCACCTATATTCCCAGCTACTTGGGAGGCTGAGGCAAGAGAATCACTTAAGCCCAAGAGTTTGAGGTTGCTGTGAGCTGTGATGCCACGGTATTCTTTTTTTTTTTTTTTTTTGAGACGGAGCCTCAAGCTGTCCCCGTGGGTAGAGTGCCATGGCATCACGCTCACAGCAACCTCCAACTCCTGGGCTCAAGCGAGTCTCCTGCCTCAGCCTCCCAAGTAGCTGGGACTACAGGCGCCCGCCACAACGCCTGGCCGGTTGCAGCCATCATTGTTGTGTGGCGGGCCTGGGCTGGGGATTTGAACCCGCCACCTCAGGTGTATGTGGCTGGCACCTTAGCTGCTTAAGCCACAGGCGCCAAGCCGACGCCACGATATTCTACCCAGGGCGATAGTTTGAGACTCTGTCTCAAAAATAAATAAATAATAAATTCAAATCAGTTCACCTCTAATGTTAGATCAGGAGTCCACTTTTATTAGACAGGGTCAAGTCCTCTGCCTGTAAAAGGATTCTTAGAGATATTGGATTTCTCCCAAATAATAAATTCAACATAACCTCATTTATATTACTTCATGTACCATATAACTTAGCTTAGTATTGTTTATAACTAGTTAGTTATACTAAGTTATAACTTAGTTTATAACTAAACTTAGGGTTGTTTATTGCCATTCTGCCTTCCCACCAGCATATATACATACATGAAATACAAGCTCAGAGGGCAGAGATTTTTGTCTGTTTCACTGAGGTATTCTAATACCTAGAATAGTATCTGATGCATAGTTGACATTCATTTAGTAACACTCAATAAATATTTATTAACCGAATCTAAGATTCTTCTTTGCATGAAAGATCCTTTTTTTACTTATGGTTTCTTCTTTGTCCGTTCTGGCTCTTTTAGTTCCCCCACTCATATCTTTTTTCTCCCTCCCCTGCCCTATCTCTTATTTCCTCTGTACACATGGTTAAGGAGGGGGTCTGTCTGGTGGTCAGTGCCTTTAGTTTATTTGGTAGAATCCCCACTCACATCTCCCATCTGAAAGACTCTGAGACATGTTCTTAAATGTCTGACACATTTTATGTCTTGCCTAGAACAGTGAATTTTCAAGCTGTTACATATAAAAAGATAATCTTGTTTTGTTTTTGAGCAATGAAATTGTGCAATTATCTGGGCATGGGTTTATTTTGAATGTTAGGAAATGATGGTAGGGAAAGCTTACAGTGGTGAAATCACTGAGAGATAAAACCATTAGCTCTCTTAATTAATAAAAGATTC
>NW_003852489.1:3987346-3998049 GCF_000181295.1 Otolemur garnettii
GCCCAGGAGTTGGAGGTTGCTGTGAGCTGTAATGGCACGGCACTCTACCCAGGGGGACAGCTTGAGGCTCTGTCTCAAAAAAAAAAAAAAAAAAAATTAATAAAAGATTTATAGCTCCCGATAACTGACTTTGGTATGGGCCCCATGTATTAGTGCTTTTCCCCTTCACTATCTGTAACAGTTGCCTTGTGTTAGATTCATAATATTCATGCCCCGATTGTGTAACATTGCCTTATTAATCTTCTACCTTCTAAAATGGTGTGCTTTTCTGAGATTGCTAATGGTTACATTAAAAAACTTACTTTTTTTTTTTTTGGTTTTTTTGTTTGTTTTTTTAGAGACAGAGTCTCCCTTTATCACCCTCGCTAGAGTGCTATGGTGTCACAGCTCACAGCAACCTCCAACTCCTGGGCTTAGGTGATTCTCTTGCCTCAGCCTCCTGAGTAGCTGGTACCACAGGTACCTGCACAATGCCCGGCTATTTTTTTGTTGCAGTTTGGCTGGGGCCAGATTTGAACCCGCCACCCTCCATATAGGGTAGGCCGCCACCCACCGGCCCTACCCACTGAGCCACAGGCACTGCCCAGATAAAAAAATTAATGTTAATTATTTTATTTTCTTCCCCTCCCTTTTGGTTACATTAGCTAAAGAAATTATTTAACAAACAGTAACAGAACACTAAAGAGTTTGTTATTGAGTACTTAGAGAAAGAATCCAGAAGTATTCTAATTAAAGATAAACTTAAATATCACCTTCCAGGCTGTTACAGTGACTCACCCCTATAATCCTAGCACTCTGGGAGGCTGAGGCAGGAGGATCACTTGAGCTCAGGAGTTAGACAAGCCTGAGCAAAGTGGGACCCTATCTCTACTAAAAATAGAAAAAATTAGCCAGGCATTGTGATGTACTCCTGTAGTCCCAGCTGTTGGGGAGGCTGAGGCAGTAGGATTGCTTGAGCCAGAAGTCTGTGAGCTGGACTAAGGCCATGACCCACACAACAGAGTGAGACTCTGTCTCATTCATAAATAAATAAATAACACTTTCTTGAATCTGTAATCATATGATAAACCGTGACCTTTAACACAGTTTGGTTTTGCTACTAATGGCATTTATAATTTTATATTTATATATTAGCACATATATTTTTCTTCTTACTATTTTTGTACTGTTTATAGAAAAATTAATAAACTTCTTCAGGGCTTCGAAGTGTCTTTCTCAGATTTGTGTTCACTGAAAACCTTTACAGTGTAATATATTGTCCATAGTAAGCGCTTTAACATTTGTTAAATTAAGGTGAGAGTATTTGCTCCTACCTGTTAGACACTAAAGACATCTTTATTTGTGAGTACAAGCAATCCCTGAGTTACAGACATTTGACTTATAACTTGCACTTAGGAATGGAGCTATTATGGGTAATAGGTAAATTTACTTGTTCCATCTTATGTACAAATTCAGCTTAAAAATAAGCCTACAGCTGGGCTCTGTGGCTCACACCTATAATCCCAGCACTGTGGGAGGCTGAGTCTGAGTGAGAGCGAGACCTATAATCCTATCACTTTGGGATGCTGAGGTGGGAGGATTGACTGAGGCTGGGAGTTTTAGACCAGACTGAGCAACATAGTGAAAACTGTTTCTTGTAGTCACAGCTACTTGTGAGACTTAAGGCAGGAGAATTACTTAAGCAAAGGAGCTCAGAGGTATAATCAGCTAGACAGATAGATGGGTGGGTGGGTGAATGGAGGGAAGGATGTTTGGATGTATGGATGCATGTATGGACAGACAGACAGACAGCAAGACTGTCTCCATAGATAGATACATACATACATACATAAATGGAATACAAAATGATTTGAATTACATAGTGTCTTTTATTTTTTAAGAAATTTAAACATTTAGGGGTACAAGCTCACCTTTTTAGACTGTTATCAGAAATGTAAATTTATACTGGGCTTTTGATGACTATTTTAACTTTTTTTTTTTCTCATAAAATTTTTGTTATTATAACATTCAGCAAGCATATAGTGGAGCAGATGGTGGCTGTCATTGGGTGAGTAATTCTTTAAGGACTCATCATCACTGTGTGAATGGGATTAAATATGTTAAAGATAGAATAAGAATTGAAATTTTGTTTTGTGTTTTTGTTTTTGTTTTTGTTTTTGTTTTTGAGACAGAGCCTCAAGCTGTCCCCCTGGGTAGAGTGCCATGGCATTACAGCTCATAGCAACCTCCAACTCCTGGGCTCAAGCGAGTCTCCTGCCTCTGCCTCCCAAGTAGCTGGGACCACAGGCGCCCGCCACAACGCCCGGCTATTTTTTGGTTGCAGCCATCATTGTTGTTTGGCAGGTCCGGGCTGGGGATTCGAACCCGCCACCTTAGGTGTACGTGGCTGGCGCCTTAGCCGGTTGAGCTATAGGCGCCGAGCCTTGTTTTTGTTTTTTAAAGACTTCGGCTTTTATTCTGAGTTAGAGAGGAGGCCACCAGAGAATTCTGAGCAATTGAGTGACGCAATCATGTATTTTTTTTTTAAATTTTTTTGCAGTTTTTGGCCAGGGCTGGGTTCGAACCCACCACCTCTGGCATATGGGGCCGGCACCCTACCCTTTGAGCCACAGGCGCCACCCCAAGAATTGAAATTTTGAAATAGCTCTTTTACCTTTTCAAAAAGCAAAACTCTTACCCTGTTAACTTTAAATTGACTTTCTTGTCCTACAGCAAAGAAGGATCTAGTTCAAGATGTCTCTTTTAAATAATAAGCCAAACATACTAAGTCATACAATTCTTGATTTAAAAGAAGCTTTGGGTTTACATCTGTAACCCCTCCAAGGAAATAAGAAATGCTTTTATGTAAAAGATGAATGAACTCAGGCCAATAATCCTAGCACTCTGGGAGGTTGAGGTGGGAGGATTGCTTGAGCTCAGGTGTTCAAGACCAGCAAAAGCAAGACCCTGTGCCTACTAAAAATGAATGAATGACACATGTATTATTACAGTGTAATGGTGCTCTAGTACAGTGCTGTGACTTTTGGCCAAAATTGCGTTCCAGGTACCCAGTTGCATTTAAATATAAAACTTACATAAATTTTTAGTATTTCTTTTTTTTTTTTTTTTAAGACAGTGTCTCACTTTATCACCCTTGGTAGAGTGTTGTGGCATCATAGCTCACAGCAACTTCCAACTCTTGGGCTCAAGAGATTCTCTTGTCTCAGCCTCCCAAATAGCTGGGACTATAGGTACCTGCCACAATGCCCAGCTATTTTTTAAAGATGGGGTCTTTTACTTGCTCAGGCTGGTGGTCTTAAACCTGTGAGCTCAGATAATCCACCCACCTCAGCCTCCCAGAGTGCTAGGATTATAGGCATAAGCTACTGCCCCCAGCCTAAAAGTTTAGTATTTCATTAAATAATGCATGATAAGATAGTATATATTAACAAAATATGTCAGGTTTCTTATTATTCATTAGAGAAAAATTATAACATTTTAAAAGGCTGAAGTATGGCTGGGCATGGTGGCTCATGCCTACTATCCTAGCAACTCTGGGAGGCCAAAGCAGGTAGATTGGCTGAGTCCAGGAGTTCAAGACTAGCCTGAGCAAAAATGAGACCACCATCTCTAAAACTAATGAGGCGTTGAGGCAGGCACCTGTAGTCCCAACTACACAGGAGACTGAGGAAAGAGGATTACTTAAGCCCAAGAGTTTGAGGTTTCTGTGAACTATAATGCCATGGCTTTCAACCAAGGGAGACAAAATGAGACTCTTGTCTCCAAAAAAAAAAAAATTGCCACTTGGTGAATTTGTAAATTGCTTTTATTGTCTTTAAGCCATACATTACATATTATATTGTCTTTTATATATTTGATATCTTTTATAATAATTTTAATAATACTTTGCAATTCAGCTTTAATGCAATAATTAAGTAAAAAATACATTGTTGAGAATATGCCCACTGAAACTAGTCATTGGTTTTATTAGTTCCTAAGCTTCTTATTCTAAATATAGATTATAACTTATACATTAAAATTTAATGACTCTAATTTGTTGCTGCCTAAATCCTTACAAATAAAGTGCTTTAGATGTCACCATACATCACTTTCAAAGACAAAGAAGGAATATTCTTGTCCCTTTTTTTTATATAAGGAAAACATTTCATCCATTCTTAGAGATTACCGCTCCATCTTGATTGTACAGTTAACTACCACATCTACCCACACATTACAGAGTTCAGTGAAGGGTGAGACCCCACATTTTTTCTTTGTCCTTTTCCCATACTAACCATTTATAGAAGGAAGTTTTTATCTGTGTCTGCACCCTCACCACTGCCACCTTCTATTTCACTAGACATTGAAGTTCTAACGTAGGTTCCTGTCTCAGTGGCCCACATCCACTTTTCATTCCCTTCCACTCTGTTCCCAGTAACTTTTTTAAAATTACAGTCTGGAAATGACATCTCTACTGTCCTCACCTCCCAACCTCTCCTATTCTTGAAACTCTGCATTAGTATTTCCCATCATTCTTTTTTTTTTTTTTATTAAATGATAGCTGTATACATTAATGCAAACATGGGGCACAGTGTAGTGTTTTCATATACATTTTGAAATACTTTCTGAAATTCAGAAAATGCCAAAACTCGTTAACAGGGTTTATGAAGTCTTGCATGATGTGTCCCTTCTGGTTTTCTCTGCTCAAACCACTTTGTCCATACTTGAATACAGGCAGTCCCCAACTTACAAACATCCAGTTTACATACAACTCACACTTACAAACAGAGGCCTTTATAGTAAGTCCCTGAGTTGCAAACCTTTAACTGACCTTATGACTCACACTTATGAACTGGAGGCTATTACAGGTAAATTTGGCCCTTTTGACTTACATACAAATTCAACTTAAGCACAGACTATCTCGAGTGTAACCTGAGGGCTGCCTGAAGTTGAGACTCTCCGCACTGGTCTTTGTTCCTGCTATTTCCTTTACCTAGTTGATGATTTCAACTTTGGCATTATTGACATTTTAGGCCAGATAATTCTTTGTTATGAGGAAGTACCCTGTGCATTGTAAGATATTTGTTTAGCACCATTCTTGTCCTCTGCTCACTATATGCCACTAGTAACTCCCAGTCATGACAATCAGAAGTCTCCATATATAGCCAAATATCACTTAGGGGCATTACCACTTTGTTGAGAATCACTGTCATAGATAATGTCCTTTAGATTTCAGCTTTTCCATTCTCAGAAAGCCTTCCCTGATGTGATCAAATACCCTCTTTACCAAGGACCTGTCTTCATCACAAAATGTCCTATATGTACTTACAGGTTGTTTTTGTTTTTTTTTTTACCACTGTACGAATGAGAATATAGTCATTTTTGTATTTATGTTTTTGTGTATGTGATTACTGTCTTTTTATTATTAACCTATAAGTTTTTCAATGGTAGAGACTATATTTATTTACTTATGGTATATAGAAATAAAAGCCTAGGTCATTGTAGCTGTTAGAATATCTTATATTTTTCTTTTTTTTAGACAGGAGCCTCAAGCTGTAGCCCTGGGTAGAGTGCCATGGCATCTCAGCTCACAGCAACCTCCCACTCCTGGGCTCAAGCGAGTCTCCTGCCTCAGCCTCCCAAGTAGCTGGGCCCACAGGTGCCCGCCACAACGCCCGGCTATTTTTTTTTGGTTGCAGCCGTCATTGTTGTTTGGCGGGCCTGGGCCAGATTCGAACCCGCCACCTTGGGTGTACATGGCTGGCGCCTTAGCCACTTGAGCCACAGGCGCTGAGCCCTTATATTTTTCAAAATCATTAGTTTGCTAGCACTCTCAGAGGCTGAGGCAGGTGAATCACCTGAGCTCAGGAGTTCAAAACCAGCCTGAGCAAAAAAGCAAGACTCCAGCCAGTCCTTCTAAAAATAAAAAAAAAACAACCAGGCTTTGTGGTGGGCACCTGTAGTACCAGCTACTCTGTAGACTCAGGCAAGAGGATCTATTGACCCCAAGTGTTTGAGGTTGTTGTGAACTATGACACCATGGCACTTACCCAGGACAACAGATTGAGACTCTGTCTCAAAAAAGATAATAGTTTATTTTAAATTCCACCAGTATAGTCCCTCAAGAAAAATTCCAGTAATCCTTTCTTCTTAAAGATAAGAAAGTTTTGGCTGGGCACCTGTAGCACAGTGGTTGCAGCACCAGCCACATACACCAAAGGTGGCAGGTTCGCACCTGTTCCAGGCCAGCTAACCAACAATGATAGCTGCACCAAAAAATAGCCGGGAGTTGTGGTGGGTGCCTGTAGTCCCAGCTACTTGAGAGGGTGAGGCAAGAGAATCACTTGAGCCCAAGAGATTGAGGTTGCTGTGAGCTGTGACACCATAGTGCTCTACTGAGAGTGACATAGTGAGCTCTTATCTCAAAAAAAAAAAGGAAAAAAAAGGAAGAAAAAAAGATAAGACTTTTGCATAAAACTTTTTTCGGTTTTTTTTTGAGACATACTCTGTCATTCTGGTTAGAGTACCATGGCATCATAGCTCGCAGCAACTTCAAACTTTAGAGCTCAAGCTGTCCTCTTGCCTCAGCCTCTCGAGTAGCTGGGACTACGGGGTCCTGCTCTTGCTCAGGCTGGTCTCCAACTCCTGAGCTTAAAAGATCCACCCGATTTAGCCTCCCAGAGTGCTAGGATTACAGGCGTGAGCCACTGCGCCCAGCCTGCATAAAGTGATTCTGATAGTCAAGATCCACTGGATTCATGTATTTAGTTGAATTAGATGGTTGGTGTCATATGTAAAAGTTATTTTCAAGAGAAACCAATGTTGGCTTGTCTTGATATCCTCATCTTTTTCTCAGTACTGTATACAATTATTTCAGCTTTTTTCTTAGATAATATATTAAACCCCCTAATAAACAGACTTGGCAAATGATAGTAATGCTTTATCATTAGATGCCAAAGGGTATATTTTTAGTCTTTGTCAGTAATAACATTATCTTTTGTTTAGATTCTCCAATGGAAGGTGACATTTGTTTTCTTACATTTTGAAGTATGAAACACTTTTAAATACAGGGCGTTCATGTGTAATTTAAAATAGTTTAACAGGATCGGCACCCGTAGCACAGTGGTTATGGCGCCAACCACATACACCAAAGTTGGCAGGTTTGAACCCAGCCCCAAACCCAGCCCAGGCCAGCTAACCAACAATGACAACTGCAACAAAAAATAGCCGGTTATTGTGGGAGGCATCTGTAGTCTCAGCTACTTGGGAGACTGAAGCAAGAGAATCACTTGAGCTCAAGAGTTTGAGGTTGCTGGCTCGGCACCTGTGGCTCAAGCGGCTAGGGCACCAGCCACATACACCTAAGGTGGTGGGTTCGAATCCCCAGCCCGGGCCCGCCAAACAACAATGATGGCTGCAACCAAAAAATGGCCAGGCGTTGTGGCGGGCGCCTGTAGTCCCAGCTACTTGGGAGGCTGAGGCAGGAGACTCGCTTGAGCCCGGGAGTTGGAGGTTGCTGTGAGCGTGATGCCATGGCACTCTACCCAGGGGGATAGCTTGAGGCTCCGTCTCAAAAAAAAAAAAAAAAGAGTTTGAGGTTGCTGTGAGCCGTGATGCCATGGCACTCTACCGAGGGTGACACAGTAAGACTCTGTCTCAAAAAATAAAATAAAATAGTTTAACATAGTAAATTTCACATGAAATTTATGTCTACCTTGTGTAAGTATTCAAATGAAAATTAATAAATAGACTCAGCACACCTAGATTGAAGATTAAGTTAAATGAAAAGAATGCATTTTTTTTTTTTTTGAGACAAAGAGTCTCACTCTGTCACCCTCAGTAGAATGCTGTGAGGTCATAGCTCACAGCAAACTCTTGGGCTCAAGCAATCCTCTTGCCTCACCCTCTTGAGTAGCTGAAACTACAGGCATATGCCACTACACCCACATAGTTTTTCTATTTTTAGTAGAGATGGGGTCTCACTCTTGCTCACGCTGGTCTAAAACTCCTGAGGTCAGGCAGTCCACCCTCCTTAGCCTCCCAGGGTGCTAGGATAACAAGCGTGAGCCACTGCACTTGGCTAAAAGAATGCATTCTAAGTAGACCTAAATTTCTAATTTCGTATCATAGTAAATAGATTAGTGATTTATTTCAGAAAAGAAAAGGCAAACAGATTGGCTTACTAGACAGATTGTTGAGTGGAACTGAAAATACTGCCTCTAACTTGGCTGTAGAAGCTTTCTCCTCCAATTGTTTTCCCCTTCATCCTACTCAAAACTCTAAATCATAGGAAACAATCAAACTAAATGGTAAAATCTGGAATGCAGTGGCTTCAAGGATATTTAAAACTATGCACCCACAAATAAAAGAGTGATAAATAGCCATAATAGAGAAAAAAACCAAAAGACGAGCAAGAGAAAAGCTGGCAACAGTTTGCTTTAAAATAAAAGTATGAGCTACTAAGGCAAGAAGAATGAAAAGTGAGTCCCAGGAGTCAGGACAACGAGGGAGTGGCACAGTGAAAAGAACGCAGCCTTTGGACAAAACAAAGCTAGATTTGAATATAAACTCTGCCACGGGCCACTTTGTCTTCTTTCTGCATCCACTTTCGTTGCTCTAATTTTGAACGTGTTTCTCTGAGTAGCATTTCTTCTCCACTTTAGGAGGCCACTGATAACCTTCTCAACCCCAGTCACAATGTGAAATGTCCCACGACCAAGATTTTATAACTTAGTTGGAACACACTAATATCAGTGAGTTGACATTCCAAAGCTTTGTCTCAAGTTTAATATTGCTTGTGTTGCTTCCATTCTTTTTTATCTTATTTTATTTTATTGACACAGAGTCTCACTGTGTCACCTCAGTAGAGCGCTATGGCATCACAGCTCATAGCAACCTCCAACTCTTGGGCTTAAGCCATTCTTTTGCCTCAGCCTCCCAAGTAGCTGAGACTACAGGCACCCACCACAACTCCCGGCTATTTTTTGTTGCAGTTGTCATTATTGTTTAGCTGGCCTGGGCCAGGTTTGAACCCACCAGCCTTGGTGTATGTGGATGGTGCTGTAACCACTGTGCTAAGGGTGCCAAGCCTGCTTATGTTCTTAAAGTCTCATTTTTCACGGTTTCTACTGTAGACTTCTCAGTGCCTGGGTGACTGTACTGTGTCACCTGGAGAATGCCTCTCCTTAAAGAAAGAATCCAACTAACTTTGTCCCTGATCAGTAAAATGCCTTTAGCCAAGAAAACCTTTCATCAAAGATTACACAAATAATTCTGGAAGAAACTATTTTTTTAACATAATAATGTTGTAATATTTATTATTAATTTACTTTGTTTTTTTGTTTTTTGTTTTTTGTTTTTGAGACAGAGTCTCACTCTGTTGCCCTGGTTAGAGTATCTTGGTATCATAGCTCACAGCAACCTCAAACTCTTGGGTTGAAGTGATTCTCCTGCCTCGGCCTCCCAAGAAGTTGTGACTAGTACCCAGCTAGTTTTTCTATTTTTTGTAGAGGCAGAGTCTCATTCTTGCTCAGTTTGGTCTTAAACTCCTAAGCTCAAGAGATCACCTGCCTCACCCTCCCACAGTGCTGGGATTACAGGTATTAGCCAACATACCTGGCTGTATTATTAGATTCCATCAATGAAATTTCACAGCTCAATGAAATTTCAGCTATGCATAAATATTTTCTTCCTACTGGCAAGTAAATTAGCTGAGAGAGGTTATAAATAAATTACTTATGTAATTTTTATCTTATTTTGCTTTTTAGCTACATTTCCTAGAATGAAATATTTTTATTTTTATTTTATTAACCTTTCAATAAAGAGGATATCATATAGAAAAGAAAAAAGAAAAGAGGGTATCATGTCATATGTAATCTTTTGTTGTTGTTGTTGTTTTTGTAGTTGTCACTGCTGTTTGGCAGGCTGGGGCTGGGTTCGAACCCACCAGCTCCAGTGTATGTGGCTGGCACCCTTGCCGCTGAGCTACAGGCACCGAGCCATAATATGTAATCTTTTGAGACTTTTCACTTAATATATTGCTAGTATTGTGTATTGCTAAAGATTATTCATTTTGGCTGCTATACATTATTTTACTGGCGATTGATTATTCATCCAGTCTCCCAAGGATGAACATTTGGGTTATTTCCATGTTTCTGCTGTTTTGAATATTGTTTCCATGAGCATTTTTTAGTGTAAGAAAAGGACTATGAAAAGGACAGCTCAGAAGAGGGAAAAGGTGAATAAAAAGAGACATTGGATATAAGCAGGTACTTCAACTCTTGATTTTGTGTAAGGGCAAATTTGGACAAACTCACAACACTGATGTACCTGTGGCCTTCCAGGCCCAGCTGTTTACTTCCCCCACAGATAGCATGGAAAGAGAAAAGCATGTTGGCAGGTCCATCTCTGGTGGTCAGGTTTCATATTACTTTTACAGACATATGAATGCTATGTTGATGACTTCCCAAAGGGCTTCTCTTGTCAATATAGCAATGGCATGTTCTAGTCAAATATGATACCCTAAATATGCCTTTGGCCTATGGGATTTGTTTTGGGTTTTTTTTTTGGTAAGAGACAGAGTCTCACTTTATCGCCCCTGGTAGAGGCTGTGGTGTCATAGCTCACAGCAACCTCCAACTCCTGGGCTTAGGTGATTCTCTTGCCTCAGCCTCCCAAGTAGCTAGGACTACAGGTGCCCGCCACAATGCCTGGCTATTTTTTTTTTT
>NW_003852489.1:3998938-4005855 GCF_000181295.1 Otolemur garnettii
AAAAAAAAAAAAAAAAAAAGATGAGGCATGTAACAGAGTTTTTAAGCTCTTTGTTATCCTAGGTTGAAACAGGTCAGAGGATAGAATCAAAGAGGAGAGAACTTTCAAGATCAAAAGGCAGTACATTGTTATGGTCTCTCTTTTTTTAATTACCATTTAAAACTAATTTTTATTTAATTAACATTTCCACAGTGAGAAAGACCTGTACATATTTCTCAAAGAGCATAACCAAATCTAACTTTAAAAGCTTTATTAAAATGACATGTTTCAGTAGTCTCACCAAACAGAGGATGAGAATTCCCAGAAAATAACATTAAGCATATGACTCCCAACCAACCATAGGCAGAACATTGGCTCATTGTCAGGTTGCCAGGGTCTTATTAGAAGACAAAGTCCCCAGTTTCACCACACAAGAAAAGTTTCCATAACTCAATCATTGAACTTGAGGGCCAGGGAATGGGGTTGGCTGGAACAGGGACTTACGAGATACAGAATGTTCCATGCTCTTCTTTGCTGTCTCCTATTTCTGACTTAACTTGATGTTTGACCTTAGAGTCAGCCTTGCCTTTGGCAAGAGAGATCATTTTAACCAGTGAGTAATTAAGTACTTGAATCTGAATGTTGTTTCTTGTTCCTCACTCAATGGAAAGTTGTCAGAATGAGCTATGTGAACCTGGACTTTTTCTTCTACATAAAGAAAATCTATCCTTTTCATTTTTAAATATAAAATGGTCCATACTTGATTCTGTTCAACTTTGATCATTGTAAAATAATCAGAAAAAGGTATGGAAGTGTGGAACATAAAGATTTGTATTATATTTTATTATCTGAAAAAAGGATATAGTTTAAAGTCTAAGATACGGTTTACGACCCCAGTTGCTGAGACATAGTTGAACCCTCTAATTTTAACATTAACCTCCTTCTTCAGTTTAGGAAAACTCCTTCCTCTTCATGTTCATGGTAGTTTACATATCCTTCTCTTCTTGACATGTGGCCCTTCTATATTTTTGTTACAATTTTTTTTTTTTTTTTGGAGACAGAGTCTCACTTTGTTGCCCTAGGTAGAGTGCCATGGCATCACAGCACATAGCAACCTCAAACTGTTTGGCTCAAGCAATGCTCTTGCCTCAGCCTCCAGAATAGCTGGGACTACAGGCGCCCGCCACAACAAGGGCTATTTTTTAGAAACAAGGTCTCGCTCTGGCTCAGGCTGGTCTCCAAACCTGTGAACTCAGGCAATCCACCCACCTTGGCCTCCCAAGTGCTAGGGTTACAGGCGTGAGCCACCATGCCCAGCCCTGTTAGAAATATTTACTGATGAAATGAATATATCCATTCATACATAGGGGAGACCATGGTGAATTTTAGGCTAAGGGTAAGACTCTACTTAGTAAAAAGCTAGATATAAAAAATTCAAATGAAAAAAGGAAGGATCTGGGAAGGAAATTAACATTTAGTAAGGACCAACCTGTGCAGGATGCTTTACATAAATTTTCATTTACTATCTTATACCAAGGTGGTTCTGGTGGCTCACACACTTAGCATTGTCGAAGGCTAGGGCAGGAAGGTGCCCTTGAGGTCAAAAGTTTGAGACCAACCTTAGCAAGTCTTTGCCAAAAATAGAAAAAATTAGCTAGGCATGGTGGCATGCACCTATAGTCCCAACTACTCAGGAGGCTGAGGCCAGAGGATCATTTGAGCCTAGGAGTTGTTGTGAGCTGGGCTGATGTCACTGCACCCTAGCCTGGGCAGCGGAACAAGACTGTGTCTCCAAAAAAAAAAAAAAAAAAATCAGTAATAATAATATCTGTAACAAAACCTGTGACATTACTTCACTATCACAGATGGAGAAACCAAGGCATAATAAGTTAAATTCATATACAGTAGGACCTCTATAACTTGACCACCCTAGGGACCATAACAAGCTGGTCAACATACGGAGGTGGTCACCATAAGGAACTAGGCCTCCTTAGTGTACATGTAGTACATGTCCAGTCTATGAAAATTAGCCAAATAAGGAGATGGTCAATGTAGGGAGCTGGTCATCTCTGGAGGTTCTAGTATACATGGGAAGAGATGAATGGAGATAGGATCAAGAAACAGAGTGGATTGATTATCTTCTTTAACCAGTTCTTTCTTGAAAACTGGAGTGAATCGATGGCTATGTTAGCCAGTTGGATGAGAGTTTTTCAAACTGTATATGGAAGCAACACATTGCATCCTATGATAGAATTAATGTACACAATTATGATCTAATAAAAAAATTTTAAAAAAAAGAAAACTGGAGTGAAGATTGCAAGATGTCTTTAAGTAGTAAAGGGGGAATTGAAGGATCACTGTAGAAGGCAGTAAGATTAATTTGCTGGAACCTGGAGATTTGCACCAGCATTCTTCCAGTTTCAAACTGCTGCATTTAAGTGCTTTTGTTTCTCCCCCAGCATCCTTCTAGATTGAGTTCCTTGGGGGTGGAGATCATAACTTTTTTTTCTTAGTTATCTACTTGTATTTAGTGATTTTTCTGCCTAGCTAATCTTTCGAATGACTACATTATTTGTAGGCAAGATTGAATTCCAGCCAATACTGTCACTTTTTTTTTTCCTTTTTTAAGACAGAGTCTCCCTCTGTCACCTGGGTAGAGTGCCATGGCCTCATCATAGCTCACAGCAATCTCAAACACTTGGGCTCAAGCGATCCTCTTGCCTCAGCCTCCTGAGTAGCTGGGACTACAGACACCTGCCATGATGCCCAGCTAGTTTTTCTATTTTTAGTAGAAATAGAGTCTTGTTCTTGTTCAGGCTGGTCTCAAACGCCTGAGCGTAAGCAGTCCTCCACTTCAGCCTCCCAGTGTGCTGGAATTATAGTACTGATCCACTTGAGCCAGCTACTGTCTTGTTTTAATCATCCATTGTTCTCACTTTCTTTTTTCTTTTTTTGCAGTTTTTGGCCGAGGCTGGGTTTGAACCTGCCACCTCTGGCATATGGGACCAGCTCCCTACCTTCTTGAGCCACAGATGCTGCCCCTCTTTTTTTTTTTTTGGAGACAGAGTCTCAGTATGTCGCCCTCGTTAGAATGCAGTGGGATCACAACTCACAGCAACCTCCAACTCTTGGGCTTAAGCAATTCTCACCCACCACAACGCCCTGCTATTTTTTGGTTGTAATTGTCATTGTTGTTTGGCAGGCAGGGACTGGGCTCGAACTCGCCACCTTCAGTGTATGTGGCTGGCGCCCTAGCTGTTGAACTGCAGGCACCGAGCCTGTTGTGCTCACTTTCAGTGATCTCCAGAGCAATAAGCTTCAGCGCCATTTCACCTAAAATTTTAAATTCTGTAAACTGTTCTTTCATCTTGACCTTTGGGTCTTCGGCTCATTTTGCTTATTTTTCATTGTTAGATCTCAGTGAGTATTCACGATAGCTTAGATCTGTCACTATAAAAAGCAATCACAAGGCTGGGTGTGGTACACTCTCACTCCCAGCTACTCAGGAGGCTGAGTCCTATCCCTTGAAGCTAGAAGTTCGGAGCTGTAGGGCAATATGATTAAACCACTGCACTGCCAGCCTGGGCAGCTTGGCCAGCAGTCTGTCATTTTCTATAAATGAAATCAGTTGATTTTTAACTGGGTTTTGTTTTGGCAACTAATCGGTTTTACTTGGTTCTTATAAACCATTCCTTTAGCTCTGGCCTCATTCATTAATGTAAAGAACACCTGCCTGGTTGCTACTGCTCAAGTCTACATTCTGAAGCAAGGCTGGTTTTATTTTCTAGAGCTTCTCTTTAATGTTACCATATTTCAAAGAGTAGCTGCTATTTATAAGGAAGTCTTACCTTCCTTCTGATTCTTACAGAAAACAATTCCAAATGTTCAAAAGCAAGGGCAATTTTAAATTCTTTTGTGGTAAAAAATAGGCTGTGAGGCAATAGCAACAATACACCTGATAAAATACACCTGGATAAAGCAATGCTCTTAATGCTCCACAGCCAGAAAGAAATGGATGGTGTCATGTGTTTATGTAATACCACTCAGCACATAATGTACTAACTTTAGTACAAAAGAGGTTTTAATCATTTGAAAGGGGCATGAATGTGAATGAAATCCAAGATGTTTTAATCCCAAATCCTGAGGTTGAATCATGAGTTTTAGAAGGTGCCGGAGACTTACCAATTCAAACTTATGTATATAAGAAAGCCCTAGATTTTCTATTATAGAGTATAATTTTCATCCTAAATTTATTTTATGTTGGTGTGTTCTTCCAAGATACTAGAATGTAAAGGAACTTGATTTTTTTTTTCTTTAAGAAGTCCTTGAACTTGGAGAAAGGGACTTGATTTCTTGATTTGGGTGAGCTACCACATTTTAGATCCAAAGCAAGTAGAATACACCAGTTAACAGTTTTTTCTTATAGTATCAGCTTCAAAGATTCATACTCGATACATTTAAATGATAAAGATATAACACTTTAATGCCAAGCACACAAGATTACTAGGTTCTATTTTTACCAGGTTACATATGTTGATTTTCAGTTGACACCAGTTCATTTACTTATTTCTGGATTAATTAAGTAACAAATGGTATCTTTTTTTTTCCTCTAATCTCGCTGGAAAGCTATAAATATTAATGAGAGACAGCACGATGGCCTTTGGCTTCTTTAGAAAGATTGCACCTCCCTCCACCCCCACCCTTTTCTGAGCAGTGTTTCATGTGGAGGGTAATCTATCATTGTTTAATCAGGCCAGGAGTCTGAGGTCCATTCTGAGTCACTATGAATAGAGCTCTAGTATGGGTTGGTCCCCAGGGAAACCAGTGGTTAAATACTGTGAGAATCTTTATCTGACAGGAAATGACAACTCATTAAAATACTAGCCGTTAAGCCTGTTTAGATCACTGCCTAGGGGGTGAGGAGGAAAATTTAACCCTACAATGTTTGACTTAAATGTGCATATTTCTGAAAAGGGAGAATTATTTTCAAGATTGTTACCGAGAAAGGGAATTGCTAGTCCATCCTGCTGCTGAACTTCTACCCTCATTGCCTTTGTTACAGGGATGACAGATCAGCACCTAACAGCAGTAGGGGGAGGGGTCATTCTTGAAAATACACCCTGCTAGTACCTTAAATGTAATATTCAGTCTCCTCAGCAGAAGAGTCTCTTGGCTTTAGGTAGAGGAGGATATTTTCTAGTTGTAGCTCCACTATTAATACTATACTCCTGGTCCAAATCTCAATTGATATTATAGAAGAATTCCCTGAGGTCAGAGAATAAATTTAATTTATTGATTTACATACAGTGGTTCTCATTCAATAAGGAAAATTGTAAAGACCTTGATATTCATTTGGAATGTAATTAAAATGTACAACTGTGGACACAGGTTTTTAGTCTCAGGTTTGTCTATCCAGATTCTTAAAGGCTCTCTTTCTAGTTGCCCATAAGAATGAGAAAAAAAGGGGACAGCTAATCTACATTTTTATAGAAATTGCTTTTTTCCCCTCTGATATATTATCTAACAGTCTTGTATTGCATTAGTCTACTTACTAAACCTTAAGATTTTTTTTTACCTTTTGGGAACAAGGTATATTTGTAACCCTTTTAGTTTAGCCTCATGGTTGAAACCAGTGGTCTCTACCATCAGAGTGGGACTAAAATTATGGAAGTTCTCTTTATATTTATTTTCATCTTATTTTCCTTTCTGTATATATTTGTAATCATTATTGTATTAACATATGTATAAAAATTTTATATGGCTATACATATATTGAGGATGTAGCTTAGGTCTGATGGGCGTTCCTTAATCCGTGTAAGAAGATCACCTATCAGAGAGAGTATAAAGATAGCCTAAGGAAAGACATGAGTTCCACCATACACAGGAGGCTTATGGTGGGCCCCTCAATAATTTTTTCACTTTTATCATCTTGTAAATTATTGTGTTTTTTCTATGACCATTAATCAGATGTATATGTGAGAATTTCTAGTTTAAATTAACCCTTACGAAACAGACAAATTACTTGAAAAAGTTCTGTTGAAGAAACATTAAAAGAGAGATAATATAGTTATGTGTCACTTAACCATGAGAATACATTCTGAGAAATGTATCCTTAGGTGGTTTCATCCTTGTGGGAACATCCTGGAGTGTACTCACACAAACCAAAATGGGTATTGTCTATTACACACCTAGGCTGTGTGGTGTAGCCTCTTCCTCCTGTGCTGTAAACCTATACAGCACATTACTGTACTGAATACTGGAGACAGTTGTAACACAATGGTATTTGTGTATCTAAAGCACAGAAAAGGTACAGTAAAAAATACGGTATAAAGGATAAAAGGTGGTACACCTGAGGCCAGGTGTGGGGACTCATTCCTGTAATCCTAGCCCTCTGGAAGCCCAAGGCAGGGTGGATCACCTGAGTTTTTAGGAGTTCGAGACCAGCCTAAGCAAGAACAAGACCCAGTCTCTCAAAATGGGCAGGCATTATGGTAGGCACCTGTAGTTGCAGCTACTGGGGAGGCTGAGGCAAGAGGATCACTGGAGCCTGAGAGTTTGAGGTTGCTGTGAGCTGTGATGCCATAGTACTCTACTAAGGGAGACAAACTGAGACTCTAGCTCAACAAAAAAGACACAAGAAGCTGGGCATGGTGGCATGTACCTATAATCACAACTGCTCAGGGGTCAGGCTAAGACAGGAGGATTGTTTGAGTCAAAGAGTTCAAGACCAGCTTGGGCAACATTGCAAGACTCGGTCTCTAAAAAAAAATCCGAAACAACAATAACAACAGCTAAGGCAGAAACACACATAACGTTAACCTGGGCCTACACAAGGTCAGGATCATCAGTACTACTTCCATCTCCACATGTTGTCCCACTTGCAGGTCTTCAATTCAAAGGTCATAATGCACAAGGAATTGTCATCCCCTGTATTAACT
>NW_003852489.1:4006497-4007613 GCF_000181295.1 Otolemur garnettii
TTTTGAGACAGAGCCTCAAGCTGTCCCCCTGGGTAGAGTGCTGTGGCATAGCTCACAGCAACCTCCAACTCCTGGGCTCAAGCGAGTCTCCTGCCTTTGCCTCCCAAGTTCTGGTACCACAGGCGCCCGCCACAACGCCTGGCTATTTTTTTTTTTCAGTTGCATCCCTCATTGTTGTTTGGCGGGCCTGGGCTGGATTCGAACCCGCCACCTTAGGTGTATGTGGCTGGCGCCTTAGCCACTTGAGCCACAGGCGCCAAGCCCAACCTCCATCTCTTGGGCTTAGGTGATTCTCTTGCCGCAGCCTCCCGAGTAGCTGGGACTATAGGCATCCACCACAACACCCCACTATTTTTTTGTTGCAGTTTGACGGGGCCAGGTTCAAACTCACCACCCTCGCTATATGGGGTCAGCGCCCTACACACTGAACTACAGGCGCCACCCTAAATGGATCTTTTAAACAATATTTAAGTTTGCAAAG
Source organism: Otolemur garnettii (assembly GCF_000181295.1). Taxonomy (NCBI): domain Eukaryota; kingdom Metazoa; phylum Chordata; class Mammalia; order Primates; family Galagidae; genus Otolemur; species Otolemur garnettii. Next base: position 4,006,979 of record NW_003852489.1, read on the forward strand.
AAGTTGATCTTAAGGCTAGGTGTATAAGCATGGAAAAATATTGTTCCCATAAAACTGGTTTGGAGCCCTGAATAGGTTTGGAGTTTTTCCTTAAATTAAATCTTTTGTTTGCATTTCTGAGGGTTTGGTTTGGTTTGGTTTGGTTTTTAGAGATAAGGCCTCCCTCTGCAGCCTCTAACTCCTGGGTTCAAGTGATCCTCCTGCTTCAGCCTCCCAAATATCTGAGACTACAAGCATGCAGCAGCTAATTTTTTGTAGACATAGGATTTCTCTATGTAGCTTAGGGTTGACTTGGATTCCTAGGCTCAAGGGATCGGCTACCTTGGCCTCCCAAAGTGCTGGGATTACAGATGTGAGCCACTGGCATGGTAGAGCCTGGGTTTTATTTGTTTTAGAGATGGAGACTTGCTGTGTTGCCCAAGCTAGAGTGCTCTAGCTATTTATAGGGATGATACTAATGCACTATAGCCAGCAGTTCCTGGGCTCAAGTGATTCCATCTTAGCCTCTTAAGTAGCTGAAACTACACATAGGAGCCATCATACCCAGCAGAAATGTGTTTTTTGATGTTATATTTGTTATTTGTGCTATTAATGAAAATACTGATATACTACTACCCACTCCGATTTTTCTGCCC
>NW_003852489.1:4007777-4014933 GCF_000181295.1 Otolemur garnettii
GGCCCGGGCTGGGGATTCGAACCCACCACCTTAGGTGTATGTGGCTGGCGCCTTAGCCGCTTGAGCCACAGGCGCTAAGCCCTGCCCACCATGTTGAGGGAGTCCATAGCAAGTAAAAGCAAATGAGATGAACTTTTGACTTTTTTCTTTTTCTTAAGGCTTTCTTCTTACCTAGAACAAATGGCTATTTACAAGGCTAGTTTAAGTATATGTTAGTCTAACAGTTGACTAAAAAATAGCTGTGCTTGTGTTTGTTCTCCTCCAACTTTATGTCCTATCCCACAAAATTGTTTTTGTTTTTGTTTTGTTTTTTGCAGTTTTGGCCAGGGCCGGGCTTGAACCTGCCACCCCTGGTATATGGGGCCAGTGCCCTACTCCTTGAGCCACAGGAGCCACCTAAAATTGTATTTCTTTAAACTTAATCAGAGCCTAATGGCAGGTGGAAGACTTCAGTCACTCACTGTGGATTGAGATATGAGTCCTAGCAGGGAGCTCTGAATTTAATACCTTTAAGAGAATGGTGTTTAGGCTACTTTCTAAGACAACTATAGAAAGCCGCCTGTGATGGAAGTTATCTCTCCCTACCCTCAAACTTGAGGAAAGCCAGCATGGGGTGGCTAACACCTGTAATGACAAAAGTTGGGGAGGCCAAGGATTGCTTGAGGCCAGGAGTTCCAGACCAGCATGAGCTACACAGTGAGACCCTGTCTTTACACAAAAAATTAGCTGAATATGGTGGCACAACACACCCTGGCTACTAAGGAGACTAAGGTAGAAGGATCTCCATAGCCTAGGGGTTTGAGGTTGTAGTGAAACCTCAAATACTTCAAGATTTCAAATATTTTCACGATTTATTTAAAGCATATGGTATTTGATTGTGATAGTTCCAGTCTCTTTTTGGTAAAGACAGTGTCTCGCTGTTGCTCAGGATGGTCTCAAACTCCTGATCTCAAGAGATCCACTGACCTCTGCCTCTCAGAGTGCTAGGATTACAGGCATGAGCCACCACACCCATCCATCATTTTTTTTTCAGCCAGGCATGGGCTAGGCACAGTGGCTTATGCTTATAATCCTGGCACTCTGGGAGGCCTGATGAGAGGATCCCTTGAGCTCAGGAATTAGAGACACCCTGAGCAGGAGTAAGACCCTCATCGCTACTAAAAATAGAAAACAGTTAGCCAGGCCTTGTGGCAAGTGCCTGTAATCCCAGCTACTCAGGAAGCTGAGGCAGGAGGATCACTTGAACCCAGGAGTTGGAGGTTGCTGTGAGCTAGGCGGAGGCCATAACACTACAGCTAGGGAAATGGGAAACTCTGTCTCAAAATAAATAAAAATAAATAGGGTGGCACCTGTGGCTCAAGGAGTAGGGTGCCAACCCCATATACCGGAGGTAGTGGGTTCCAACCTGGCCCCGGCCAAAAATTGCAAAAAATAAATAAATAAATAGAAATAAAATTAGCCAGTGATGGTGATGCATACCTGTAGTCTTAGCTCCTCAAGAGGCTGAGGCAGGAGGATCACTTGAACCCAGGAGTTTGAGGTTATAGTGAGCTATAATCCACTATACTCTAGCCTGGGTGACAATGAGATCCTGTCCCCCTCTTACTCACCCCCCAAAAAATGAGAGGCTGGTTTGAAGGCAGTGACTTACAATTGATTGTCCATAGTTACAGATAAAACTCCTCTTTTTTTTTTTTTTTTTTTTTTTTTGAGACAGAGCCTCAAGCTCACAGCAACCTCCAACGCCTGGGCTCAAACGAGTCTCCTGCCTCCGCCTCCCAAGTAGCTGGGACCACAGGCGCCTTCCACAACGCCTGGCTATTTTTTTTTTTTTTGGTTGCATCCATCATTGTTGCTTGGCGGGCCCAGGCTGGATTCGAACCTGCCACCTTAGGTGTATGTGGCTGGCGCCAAGCCACTCCTCTTTCTACTCTTCCTTCCTATCTCACTTATGTACTTAACTAATCATAGATAGATAGACAGACAATGAGAGAGAGACTGAGACTGTGGAATGTGACTTCACCCATTTTCATTTTTGATGTCTGTCACAGATCTTCTGTTCTAATCAATATCACCTCCACCTTTGCTATATAAGTTTGTTCAGAAGTTTTTGTACATCCTTCATACTCTTCAAAGGACCTTTTTGACAAGGTCATCTCACACTGAACTCTCTTTTCTCTCTCCAATTCCTTTAGTACCTACCTTCCATACCAAGAAATTAATATTGATCACATCTGTTATCCTCGCACTCTGGGCAGCCAAGGCAAGGTGGATTGCTCGGCTCAGGAGTTCTAGACCAGCCTGAGCAAGAATGAGATTCTCCACCACCACCCATCTCTACTAAAAATAGGCCCCCTTGAGGTGGCTCACACCTGTAATCCTAGCAGTCTGGGAGGTTGGGACAGGCAGATTGCTTGAGCTCAGGAATTCAAGACCTGCCTGAGCAACAGTGACCCTGTCTCTACTAAAAAATGAAAAACTGAGCCCAAGAGTTTGAGGTTGCTGTTGAGCTATGTAAGACACCACAGCACTCTACCCAAGGTGACAGAGTAAGACTGTTTCAAAAAATAATAATAATAATTAATATTACATTGTAATTTCTTTTGTACAATGATCAGTTCCTGTTTCTCTGTGTACCCATACATGTGTTTGAAATCCACATGATTTTAAGTTCCTTGTATGCATGCACTGTTCTTTGCAGTTTGTTTGGGGGTAGGGTTTCATAGTGTTGTACACTGAATAGGGACTCAGTTAAGTGTCTGGTGGTTAATAGATAATAGGATTAATAGATAATAGGATAATAAGATTAAAGAAAATAGTAAATATAGTAGCGGAAAAAATTTCTCCTACTCCTCTGCTTTTGTTATAAAAAGTAGTAACTGAATTGTTCTAGAAAAGAGTGAAGTTAATTTAAATCAGTCTACTTAATAGAGCAGAGCATTAGACACTGTTGCAAATACATACTGGACAGCTTTTTGCTGACCCTTCAAAAGAGTTTGGGTTTATTTACCTTTTAGACCTAGTGTGACAGATTGATTAAAGGGTACAGAAAATAGAGATGTTTGATTTTATAAGTAGCCCCAAGTTACCATTTTAAAAATGCCTACAGGCCTGTCTGAAATAGAGCCTGGTAGGTACAGTTGCCAAACCGGTTTAACAGCACTGCCTCCGCGTATTCTGGGTGAGAGGGAGCTTCGAGTACATAAATTTATCAGAGATCACTATCCCAGTCATCTCAGAACAAGTTGTTTAGTAACGTACTGGAGTTTCTGTGCAAACTATCTACCATAAACCACGAAATGATTCAAGGTTCATAGTTCCTTCTTTGTTCCTTTGTTAATCACTGACTTCTGACTAGTGGGAGGTGCCTCCCCAATTTGCTAATGCATTCTTTTTGGATAAGGATGACGCACAGATTGTCCTAATAAGGACTTAGATTGAGAAAGGACCGCCCCCCTCTGAGAAGATGGGACAAGTCAGAGAGAGGGCGGGCAGTTTCTTTTTCAACTAAGGGATGACACAAGCATAAGTCATTTCCTTATTAATCGGTTCAAACCAGTTCTTACAGGAACTGGTGGTGATAAATGTGGGACTTCTCAGAAGTCATTCATTTTATTCTTTGTGCCACACCAGTGTGCAATGTCAGCCCAGCTGTCCTCACTCTGAAGACTAACTCCTGCAAGAAGTGACTTCTGATTTACAGCTCTTAGTTCCTCCCAGACATGTTGATGGGGGAGATTTTGTTCCTTTAAGGATTTGGTAGAGGAAAAATTTTTATCCACTAAAAACTAGAGCTGCAACTAGATAGCAGCTCTCTGTTGAATTTTATTTGTCTTTCTGTTCAGCCCCTGCTTTTTGAGTCCAGGTGGTAAGTGGATTCTCTTTAATGTTTTTCCTGCTTTTCTTCCCAAATGTCTCTTTTTCCTTCGGCTACTGTACCCTGCTTCCAGTGCTGTCCCCTGCATAGGTCCATCTCTACAGAAGCCATTCCAGGAATACCTGGAGGCTCAGCGGCAGAAACTTCATCACAAAAGTGAAATGGGCACCCCACAGGTAAGACTTTGTTCCTGTTTCTTCTTCTCTCCCTTGGGCAATTTCAGGCTGAAACGACAGTCTCTTCTCTCACTCGCATTTTTAGGCAAATAGAGTGAGGTTTGTTGGCCAGTCTTACTTAACAGAAGTTGAGGCTCTCTGTATACTCCACTGGGAAATCTGTCTTTGTCTTAAACGAGAAAGTATAACTTCTAATTTGTACATCTTTTCCCCAAAACAAAGATAGTACTAATGGAAAATAATGGTTCTGTTATATAAAACAAGTTGTTGGCCTTTGTCTTAAATGATTTATTAGTAGATAAACTTCCCAAGTAGACTAAAACGTTAAAATTTACAGCATAACTATTAGACTTTATGAGTTAACTTGAGTAATAGCTCCCTTCATTTCTGCTCTACTTTCTATTTTTCTTTTCAGGTAAGGGAGAACAATCTTTGCTTTCCTTCTTATTTTTTTTTTTTTTTAAACAAACCAGGCCTCTTAACATAACTGAATTTTTAAAAATTAACGTAAACTAAGCCTTTTCCGTAAACTGTTCTGTGGCAAAGGGAAATGACTAGAAGAGGATGAGTAAGCAAGAACCTGAAATGGGAAACCTGAAGGAAGCACAGTTGTTTTTTTAATGGCCTTCTAGTCTTCTTGTGGCCCACTGCTGCCCTCAGTTGAGCAAACATGATCTCCAAGATAGACTTATATTTTAAAAACAGCTAAACAGCTGCTAATGCTGGAACAAAAATATTTAACTGTCTTCACAATACCCAACGAGTATCTACATGGCAACATCAGAGAGTAGAATGTAATCAGAGGCTTTATTCTTAGGTCGAAGTTTTAAAAAAAGACATGACCTCAAATTCTCACCCATTCTAAAGTCTGTGAATCAACATTCACTTTATATCCAACAAGTGAAAATCTTGGTAACTGGGTAGAGAGCTGAGTAATAAAAGGGCTGAATGTAGACATCAGGGTAGCTGGGGACACATACTTTTTGTTTTTAACTGTTTAGGCTTAATCAGTTACAAGCTTCAAGTTCTCATTATTTCTTTTAAAGCGTTATAGATGATCCCCTTTTCTCCACTGAACGATTTCTCTCTGCATTGTCTCTCATTTGTTCCTGCAGGGGGAAAACTGGTTGTCCTGGATGTTTGAGAAGTTGGTCGTTGTGATGGTGTGTTACTTCATCCTGTCTATCATTAACTCCATGGCACAAAGTTATGCCAAACGAATCCAGCAGCGATTGAACTCAGAGGAGAAAACTAAATAAGCCGAGAAAGAATTTTTAACTACAGAAACTAAAATGAATGGGTTCTGCCTTAAGTTGGGAGGACTCCAAACCAGGAAGGAAAATTCCCTTTCCAACCTGTATCAGTTTTAAAACCATTTTTCCTGAAAGCAGTTTAGTCCATATTTTGCACTGACATACTTTTCCTTTGTGTTTTAAGGTAAGGTATCCACCCTCTATTCAGTCCCGGTTGTATTTTATTAGGGTGGAATGAAATGTTCAGCAGCAAACTTAACAGAAACTGGTCTTCTGTTTGTTACTTCTCTAAAGGCCCACAGGACACAATTAGAGAACTCCCACCGCACAAAACAAGTTCTTAAGTTTATGTTAAATATATCAAGCTTTTTAGGCTTGTCACAAGTGATTGCTTTGTTTTTCTAAGTCATCAAAATGTATATAAATTGTCTAGATTGGATAACAGTCTTGCATGTCTATCATGGTATAATTTAACATGGTATTCTGCCCATCCCTTCCTCTCCCACCTTCAAAAAAGGCCATTTTATGACGCATTGCACACCCTCTGGGGAAACTGATCTTATATTTTGAGACAGTATAAGGAAAATCTGGTTGGTGTCTCACAAATGAGCGGACACCATTTTTTATTCTGTATATTTAGAATGAAGTCATGAAAAAACTTTATAAAGACATCTTTGATCATTCCAAATTGTGTCCGTTTTCTTGAGCGTTTTGATTTTTTACTTCCTTTTAGCTTCTACCTACGGACTGGCAGTCTTGCCAAATCCACCTACAACCAGAGTTTCTTTAGCCTTCATTTATTTGCATGAAAGGGCCACCACCAAGGCATCTTTTGTTATCCTGAGATTGGGCAGCCACACACTGCTAAATGGTACCTCTGGGATTGGCCTGGCCTGGGGATTTCTTGGTTTGGAAAACTGGAGAGGAGAGGTGATAATATACAAATCAAAGGACTTGGGACAGAGACACCACTCGTTTTTTAAACCACACTTTCTCCTGTGTTAATTTTTGCTAGAATATACTCTGGTTTTAACAAACAGAAATTTACTTTTGTATGTAACCCAGTTTTCTTTTGTGTTTTATTCTTAATGTGTTTTTTTTTTCCTTTAGGAAAATTGGTACTGACGTTGTCTCAAAATAGGATAGAAAGGGGGTTAAATCTCAAGAGGCCAGAAGTGCCTGATGTTTCATTAAGTCCTGCCTGAATGTCTTGTTTGTTTTGCTTACCATCGTGACATCTCCATGGCTGTACCACCTTGTCGGGTAGCTTATCAGACTGATGTTGACTGTTGAATCTCATGGCAACAGCAGTCGATGGGCTGTCTGACATTTTGGTATCTTTCATCTGACCATCCATATCAAATGTTCTCATTCAAACATTACCCAGCATCATGATTTATGATTATGATTAGAAACTCTGGTCTTTATATCTGTTGGCACTTTGAGTCCTTTATACCATGATATTGCAGCACTATTGAGAGTATGGGAAATTGGCATAGTCTCCATGACCACAACTAAATAAATAAAGGACAAATAACCTGCCTTGTGAGTTTTGAAAAGGTTATAATACTTTGTAACAATCTTTTTCCCCTTCCAGGGACTTTCTAACAGCATGAAAAGCAGTGCCCAAAAGCTTTATTCTAAATGACATTAACCAACATAATATTTTATATTCTTTAAAGCAGTGGTTCTCAACTTTTCCTAATGCCACGATTTTTTTTTTTTTTAAGAGTCTCAACTTTATCTCCCTCAGTAAAGTACTGTGGCATCACAGCTCACAGCAACCTCCACCTCCTGGGCTTAGGTGATTCTCTTGCCTTAGCCTCCCGAGTAACTGGGATTACAGGCGC
>NW_003852489.1:4015212-4016897 GCF_000181295.1 Otolemur garnettii
GCTATTTTTTTGTTGTGATTTAGCCGGGGCCAGGTTCAAACCCGCCACCCTTGGTACATGGGGCTGGCACCCTACCCACTGAGCCATAGGCACCCCCCAACCACCATGTATTTTCATTGTTACAAAGGGGTCGTGACCCACAGGTTGAGAACCGTTAAGAGTTAGTCTGAGTTCTTAAGTTGGCCTCTGGTTGTGTTTCATTTCCTTCATCTGCATTTTATTTGGTGTTTGTCTAAAGAAAGGAAAGAGGAGAGCAAATATAAATTGCTGTATTGTACTAAATCTTTGGGATTTGTTGATAAATTTATTTCAGGGCAGTTTATTAGAAAAAGCAAATCTTTGTTTTTTTTTCTAGGCTGAAGGTCTAATTTATTAAAGTATATTTGACTCACTGCTGACCATTTATTCACCATCTTTCAGACGAATTTGCTTTGAAAACAAATGAAGAGCAGCTCTCCTTCTTTCCTCCTTTAAGTGTTCACGGGTGGCACGCTCAGGGGCTCCTGCTGTATTCCAACTGCAGCACTGTGATTCCTACTGTGCCAGTGGTTTATCTGCTCCTTGTATCCACCAAAGTAGACACAGCTACATGATCCCAAAGATAACCCAGTGCCTAGTTAATTCCAGCTGATACAGACCAGAAAAAAATGCAAGTAGATGGTTTGATATTACTGTAAATAAAAAGAGGGCCTGGGAATCGATTCCACCTCTGCTTTGTGTAAGTCTTATTTTGTGCCGTACACATCCACTGTCTTATTATGTTCTGGCTATCAAGCAGTACAGTACATCAGCAGTTTGTACTCTTAAGAACTGAGGAGCACCTCTGTTAAAACAGACAATGTAATGTGGAAATGCACAGTATCCCATTATCCCATTGTTTTCTGTTTTCTTATTTTTGAGACAGGAACTTCAAGCTGTCCCCCTGGGTAGAGTACTATGGCATCATAGCTCACAGCAACCTCCCACTCCTGGGCTCAAGCGAGTCTCCTGCCTCAGCCTCCCAAGTAGCTGGGACCACAGGCGCCTGCCACAACGCCTGGCTATTTTTTGGTTGCAGTCGTCATTGTTTGGTGGGCTGGGCTGGATTCAAACTCGCCACCTTAGCCACTTGAGCCACAGGCACCAAGCCTATCCCATTATTTTCTATGTCATCTGCAAGTGTGGGTTTTGGAAGAAAGATTTTTAGTTTCATTTGGATAGTGGTCACCTATTCCCATTCTGTAAGAATCCAGAAAAGATAAGGCTAGCATGAAGTTTCCTAAATACACTAGTTAATTGTTGAAGGGGATGGATTGGTGAGTGCGCCTATACAGACAAGCTCAGCCTCGGTCACAGTGTGCTCTCTGGTTATCTGTAGCCTTAGTGAGACAGTATGAAGTGGTTCTGTTTTCACTAGTCCTTCAACAGTGACTCCTGGAAGGCATCTGTGATTTCCCATAGCACATAGACTCACTGAATACAAATCACACACTAGCTAAATAGATAACCAGTTGCCCTCCTGTCCAGACACCTGTTTAGACTGTACTATGTGTTAGATGCTGATGGAGATTCCCAACCTATTAGTGTCAAAAAGTTTCTACAGATTTTTTTTTTTTTTGAGACAGGAGCCTCAAGCTGTCTGTCCCCCTGGGTAGAGTGCTATGGCATCTCAACTCACAGCAACCTCCAACTCCTGGGCTCAAGCG
>NW_003852489.1:4017316-4023615 GCF_000181295.1 Otolemur garnettii
GGAGGTTGCTGTGAGCTGTAATGCCACGGCACTCTACCCAGGGGGACAGCTTGAGGCTCTGTCTCAAAAAAAAAAAAAGATGATTTAGATTTCTGCCATGTCATAAGCAACCTGACAAAAGTGGGGTTTTTTGTGGTTTTTGGCCAGGGCTGGGTTTGAACTCGCCACCTCTGGCATCTGGGGCCAGTGTCCTCCTTTGAGCCACAGGCGCCACCCCCTGACAAAAGTTTTTAACTAACCTTAGATTTCTTAGTACTGCAATAAATGTTAGTATAGCCCCAATTTTTAAATTTAAATTAAAAATAAATTAAAATTCATCAACGACTAAGTACATAAGAATTTTACAACATTGCGCTCCTCCAGAAAGGAAAACATTTTTTAAATGCTCTCTTAGCATATGTGCTCTTGTTTTACAGTAGATACTCTGTTGGGCTTTTGGTAAGTGAAAAAGAACATTTTACTAAAGAAATTTTAAAAAGCGGGGCAGTGCCTGTAAGGGTAGGGCGCCGGTCCCATATGCCGGAGGTGGCAGATTCAAACAGCCCCAGCCAAAAACTGCAAAAAAAAAAAAAAAAAAAAATTATTTTTTAAAGCTGAATTAGGCTGGGCTCCATGGCTCATGACTGTAATCTTAACACTCTGGGAAGCGAAGGTGGGTGAATAGCCTGAGCGAGAGTGAGATCCTATCTCTACTAAAAATAGAAAAAAACTGGCTGAGCATTGCGGCAGGCGCCTGTAGTCCCAGCTACCCCAGAGGCTGAGGCAGGAGGATTACTTGAGCCCAAGAATTTGAAGTTGCTATGAGCTAGGATGACAAAGCATACATTACTGAGTTTATTAAAATTAAAATTACTGAGTTTATTAAAAATAAACCCTTAAAGGCCAAGCACAGTGGCTCATGCCTATAATCCTAGTACTCTGGGAGACCAGGGCAGGTGGATTGCTTGAGCTCACAAGTTCAAGACAAGCCTGAGCAAGACTCTCCCCCTTGTCTCTACTAAGAATAGAAAAAACTGAAGCAGGAAGATTGCTTGAGCCCAAGAGCTGGAGGTTGCTGTGAGCCTAGAACAGCACAGCACTCTACTCAGGACAACAGTTTGAGACTCAAAGAAACAAACCCCTAGGTAGCCTACTTGAGACAACATTATATAAAGCACAAATACACAAAATTTAGTATGAAATAATTGAAAGTTTTCTAACTTTCCTACCTTAAAAATGTTGACATTTTCTAATTTATTTTCATTAAAAGGAATGTTATTACTAAAAATCTGAACATAGGGCAGCACCTGTGGCTTAGTGGGTAGGGCACCAGCCCCATATACCTAGGGTGGCAGGTTTGAACCTGGCCCTGGCCAAATAGCAACAAAAAATAGCTGGGCATTGTAGTGGGTGCCTGTAGTCCCAGCTACTCGGAGGCTGAGGCAGGAGAAACGCCTAAGCCCAGGAGTTGGAGGTGGCTGTGAGCTCTGACACCAGGACACTCTACCAAGAGGGTGATAAAGTGAGAGACTGCCTCTAAAAAAAAAAATCTGAACATAGGGAAACAAAAGGTGTATCGGCTTTTTACTACCTTGTTACTAAAAGTACAATCTAGAATATACAGTGGGATTTACTGAGTAAATAGGTTTTAGACCTTTAAAAGAAAAACAATTGATTTAGGGCAGCTCCTGTGGCTCAGTGAGTAGGGTGCTGGCCCAGTAAACTGAGGGTGGTGGGTTGGAACCCAGCCCCAGCCAAACTGCAACACAAACAGCTAGGCATTGTGGGTGAGCGCCTGTAGTCCCAGCTACTTGGGAGGCTGAGGCAAGAGAATCGCCTAAGGCCAAGAGCTGGAGGTTACTGTGAGCTGTGACATCATAGCACTCTGAGGGCAACAAAGTGAGACTGTCTTTTAAAAAACCTTTTATTATTTAGACCAAGCATAGTGGCTTACTCCTATAATCCCAGCACTTTCAGAGGCCAAGATGGGATGATCACTTGAGGCCAGGCATTTAAGAGCAGCTTGGGCAATACAGCAAGACCCTATCTCTACTGAAAATTTTTTTTTCTTCTTCTTTTTTTTTTTTTTTTGAGACAGGAGCCTCAAGCTGTCCCCCTGGGTAGAGTGCCATGGCATCTCAGCTCACAGCAACCTCCCACTCCTGGGCTCAAGCGAGTCTCCTGCCTCAGCCTCCCAAGTAGCTGGGACCACAGGCACCCACCACAACGCCTGGCAATTTTTTGGTTGCAGCCATCGTTGTTTGGCAGGCCCGGGCTGGATTCAAACCCACCACCTTGGGTGTACATGGCTGGCGCCTTAGCCACTTGAGCCACAGATGCCGAGCCCTGAAAAATTTTTAAATTAGCTACACACATGTAGTCCTAGCTACTTGGGAGGCTAAAGTGGGAGAATTGCTTAATTAGCCCATGAGTTCAAGGCTACAGTGATCTATGATCAGGCCACTGCACTCTAGCCTGGGTAACAAACCAAGACCCCATCTCTTTCTTTTTGAGACAGTCTCTGTTGCTCAGGCTGGAAGGCTAGGATGCAACCTCAAATTCCTAGACTACAGTGATCCTCCTGCCTCAGCCTCCCAAGTAGCTAAGGCTACAGGTGCCCACCACAACACCTGTCTAATGTTTTCTATTTTTAGTAGAGACAGAGTCTCACTTGCTTAGGCTGATCTCAAACTCAGGAGCTCAAGCAATCCTCCTGCCTTGGCCTCCCAGAGTGCCAGGATTGCAGACATGAGCCATGTTTCCCAGCCAAGACCCTAGCTCTTTAAAAAAAAAAAAAACAAAAAAAAAGAATTGATGATGTGTAAGCTCTTAATAGACCTGAAAGTCTCATTCCTATTAGAAAGTAAACACAAAAAAATTGGTTGATTTTATTCAGTTATAAATTATTTATTTATTTAGGGACAGAGTCTCACTCTGTTTCCCTGGCTAGAGTAAATAATGTATTTTTGATTTGCCATAAAAAAATTAAACAACCCAAGCAAGAGTTTAAAAGTCTTTGAAAGCCAAGTACCATTCCATCTCTTACGTTGATCAAAGCCTTGCTGGTATTCACAAAACATGGTTAAGTGGGATACAACAAAAACCATTGTGTCTGAAGATGTTCCTTTTACTCAAAGACAACAAGAAAAGCAGCACATAATGTACTTTAAATTCGAGAAGCACTTGAGTCATTTATGTCTGGTGGACAGAGGCTCGGTTTCTTGTCCCTCCCTTCCCAGCAAGGCCACAAGTTCACCGGAGGTAATGGGTTTGCCTTGGGGGTGAGGCCTTGAATTGTAGCAAATAACCTACATGTATTTGCATATTCAACCAATACTCCTAAAAGGGATTATACAAAAACAGCTGCTTACTCAGGGCCCTTAGAATTGCATGGTGGTGCCATCGCCAGGTGCTAGCTGTTTGCTCATTCTCTTTGTTCCACTAGCCTTGCGCAGTTTGCTGTGTGGATTTCAATACTACTAAGTTAAAGGGGGAGGGGAAATTGTTTTAGATGGCTCTTAATACCTGCTTTCCACCCAAACACCCTGGATTCATTTGCTTTCTGGATTCTAATTCTGTAGTCAAAAGACTGGCCCACACTGTGGCCCAGAGAGAGTGAGTCAGTTGCAAGTGTCTGGCTGACTTTTATGGGAACAGAAATGAAATGCAGCTTAGAAGTTTGTTCGCCAAATCCACAAATGTGTGGCTTTTTGAAACATCTGTTCCTTTTAATTTAAAATAGACTTTTTAAAAATGCATAAAAGTTGCTTGGCTCCTTGTTTCTTTGTGTCAGCAGCACTTGCTGTTCTAACTTAGGAAGCTGAGAATCAGATTTTGGAAATTTGGACTCCAAGGTACATTTCATCTAGAAGATGGAACTCAATTGCTTTGGTAAGAGAAGAGGAAGATTTATAGTATGAGGTTTGTGTGGAAATCCCCTTCAAGGGTAATCAGCGCAGGTGTGCAACCTGTTTGTTAACCATTTCCAGATGACTCAAAGGACACAGAGGGAGTGCTTGAACACACTCCAGCACTATTTCTATAATTCAATCTTCATTTGCATTGGAAACAACATTCCTGAATTCTTCCAAGAGAATGCTCTGGCTTATTCTGGGCGACTGTGACTTCAGGCGGGACCCCTGAGCCATCTAGGTAAGCTACCAGTCACAGGCATCTCAAAAATTCCCAGGAGTAGTATCTTTCTGGGCAACTTGTTTTCGTGGCCTTTCACCCAAAGTCCTTTGAGGAACAATAGTGTTGGTTAGTGAGTCACTCTTTTTTTTTTTTTTTTTTTTGAGACAGTGTCAAGCTGTCGCTTTGACCAGAGTGGCATGGTGTCATCATAGCTCACAGTAACCTCCAACTCTTGGGCTCAAGTGATCCTCTTGCCTCAGTTTTTCTATTTTTAGTAGAGGCAGGGTCTTGCTCTTGCTCAGGATGATCTTGAACTCCTGAGCTCAAGGGATCCACCCTCCTTGGCTTCCCAGAGTGTTAGGATTACAGGTGTGAGCTACCCGCCGGAATCTGCTCCCTTCATTGCCATCTTCCCCTTTGGGGGACACAGCTATTCCTTCAGGCCACTTCTGACTGAAGTAACCCATTCAGCATTGCCTAATTTTGTCCCAGTCATTTCCAGTAGGGAAAAAAATGCCTTAGGGGAAATGACGCACTTAGGGATTGAAAGGAGGGATGGTCCCGCCTTTCCCAGAAGGTGGGGAATGACTGAGATCACTGTCATCCTCCTTTGGCTCCTCAGGGCCTGTTGGAAACAGAACTGCTCAGGTTCACTCCTTTTTTTTCTGGCGTTAGTGCTGAAGCCTGGCTCTCCCTGTCCCCAGAGAACCATGTTTTTCTCAGTTTCACTCGTTTAAAAAGATGAAGGCCTAGAATAAGGAGAGGAGGCTTTCCTCTGCACCTGTCTCTCACGTTCACTTGAGTCATGACTACTAAACCTCCCTTACAGCACACAAACTTTCCTGCCTACTCTCCAAGTGTTTTTGCCCTCACTCTCAAGGGCCTTCATTCACCGCTCCTCCCTTCTGCCCGTTTTACCAGCCCTTTCCTATTCCTCTGTTCTCCGCATGGTATTTTATATGTACACTGAACACCAGCCATCAAGATTAGCTCCCAGGAGCTCTGATGTGCCCTGTACCAGGAAGCACAGTAGATTACTGTAACTTTGATAATGATTGCTTGCTTTGTACCAGGCACTGTTTTCAAGGCTGTTTCACATATATTGCACTTAATCATTTAATCCTTACAATGAGGAAATGAAGGCAGGGAGGTTCTGTAATTTGTCAGGGGAAACAAGGAAGTTGAGCAACCTGGGCATTCTGGCTCTTAATCACTCTGTTCTGTAAAAATCAGTGCAAAAGTCCAAGTTTCAGCTTAGGTTTTTTTTTTTTTTTTTTTTGGAGACAGAGTATCATTTTGTCCACCTCCGTAGAGTGCTGTGGTGTCACAGCTCACAGCAACCTCACACTCTTGGGCTTAAGTGAGTCTCTTCCCTCAGCCTCCTGAGTATCTGGGACTATAATCTGCCATAACATCTGGCTCCTTTTAGAGACAGGGATCTCGCTCTGCCTCAGGCTGGTCTCTAACCTGTGAGCTCAAGCAATCCACCCGCCTCGGCCTCCCAGAGTGCTAGGATTACAGGTGTGAGCCACCAGCCCGGCCAGGTGTTTCATCTTGTGATCACAAGGCAATTGGTGTAGAAAGGGAGACAACAGAAAATCAAGGCGACAGCCTTAAGTTTTGCCTTTTAAATAGATGAGCAGCCTTTGTGCTTCCCTAAAAACCACAGCCACCCTGTGTGCATAGGTTTCCATAGGAATTGTTGTAATTATGATTACAAAGCAATTTCTATTTGTACAGTCCTCCTCTTTTCATTTTCAAAGTATTTTAATGTCTTGTTTTTGTTTTATTAATCTTCATAACAGCCCTTTGAAATCATCAGGGTCAGTAGAAGCATTAGCCAAGTTTAAAAAAAAACCTGTATTCACTTGCAGTGGCTATGGAGAAGACAGTTGTTGGCCCGGGGCAGCGGCTCATGCCTGTCATCCTAGCACTCTGGGAAGCCAAGGCAGAAGAATCACTTGGGCTCAGGTGTTGGGAGACTATCCTGAGCAAGAATGAGACCCCATGTCTACTAAAAATAGAAAAATTAGGCTCAGCGCTTGTGGCTCAAGCGGCTAAGGCGCCAGCCACATACACCTAAGGTGGTGGGTTCGAATCCAGCCCAGGCCTGCCAAACAATGATGGCTGCAACCAAAAAATAGCTGGGCGTTGTGGCAGGCACCTGTGGTCCCAGCTACTTGGGA
>NW_003852489.1:4026806-4029130 GCF_000181295.1 Otolemur garnettii
GTCTGTGAGGGAGTTTTTAGCCAGTAAACAAACAACTGTATTGGAACGCCCTCCACAGTCACCTGATCTGGACACCAGTGACTTTTTTCTTTACCCGGAGATAAAGGAAATATTGAAAGGAAGACAACTTGATGACACTGAGGACAACAAGGGTAATATGACGACAACTCTGATGGCCATTCCAGAAAAAGAGTTCCAAAATTGCTTTGAGGGGTGGAAGAGACACTGGTGTAGGTGCATAGCTTCCCAAGGGGAGGACCTGGAAGGGACCACAGTGATATTCAGCAATGAGGCATGTAGCACTTTTTCTTGCTTCTTTTTTTTTTTTTTTTGAGTTGGAGTCTCTGTGCCCTAGGTAGAGTACCATGGTATCACAGCTCACAGCAACCTGAAACTTCAGACTATAGGCACTTGCCACCACACCTCTGGTTTTTCTATTTTGGGTAAAGACAAGGTATTGCTTTTACTCAAACTGGTCTCCCAACTCCTGAGCTCAGGAGATTCACATGCCTTAGCCTCCCAGAGTGCTAGGACTCCAAGCATGAGCCACCACTCCAGGCCATGTAGTACTTTTTCTAGATGGGATCTCAAACTTTTTTTTTTTTAGACAGTCTCACCATATCGCCCTCGGTAGAGTGCCATTGCATCACAGCTCACAGCAACCTCAAATTCTTAGGCTTAAGCTGTTGTCTTGCCTCAGCCTCCTAAGTAACTGGGACTACAGGCGCCCGCCACAACACCTGGCTATTTTTTGGTAGTAGTTGTTGTTTGGCAGACCCGAGTAGGTTTGAACCCACCAGCCTTGGTGTATGTGGCTGGTGCCCTAGCCGCTGCGCTACAGGCACTGAGCCTAGGATCTCAAACTTAATTGTCATACTTCATATGAGCATGACAGTACTTTGCACAATTTCAGAAGGAAAAACCAGAGTGAGGTGGGAGTGGAGAAGCAATGCTTTTACAAAAAAATGTAGAGATTAAAGAAATTTTAAAATGTTCTTCATTTTCTTTGCCAATTACAAAGAATCCACCCAAGCATAAAAGACATCCCTGGTCTCTGTAGGAAGAAGTAAAAAGTTCTTTCATATACACGGTTTCCTACTTTAAATACCTTCTTTTTATATACTCCTAGATGCTTTGTGATATATTGTCTTCCCTAGACTAAGCAGTGTTCATTCGAACACATGGAGACAGGAAGACCCCAAGTTAGTCTTTAATTTCTCCTTCCTTTCTCTGCCTCCAGGATGAAACTGGAGCACCCAGTAGTTCCTACACCGCGTGTAGGTGACAGGTCATAGAACACAGATGCTTCTTATTACTCCCCCCTCTGACCACCTTCTGATTCACTAACTCATTCCTCCATTCTTCAAACCGCCTCCCGGTGTCATGTCCTTAAAAAAATCATTTTAGTTATCCTGTCTTTATGTCGGGGTTTAAAGGCTTATTTTTTAAAAACGCAAATAATAGAAGTGAAGTTTCCTGAGAAATCCAATCCCCAAAAGACAGTACCATGAAATCTAGTGTGTATCCTTTCTGAACTGCTCAAAAATGCTCTGACCTTTTCATTCCTGGTGATCAGGGCAGCACAGAGGCACCGGAGGATCACTGGGGCCTGTCTCTTAATCTATATGTTTAGGGCAATGACAGCTTGTTCCTGTTCTCTCTGAATGAAATTAAACATCATCTGGCTCACTGCCTGTAGCTTAAGCGGCTAAGGCACCAACCACATACACCAGAGCTGGCAGGTTTGAATCCAGCCCAGGCCCGCCAAACAACAATGACAACTACAACCAAAAAATGGCCGGGCGCTGTGGCGGGTACCTGTAGTGCCAGCTACTTTGGAGGCTGAGGCAAGAAAATCACTTGAGCCCAGGAGTTGGAGGTTGCTATCAGCTATGACACCACAGCACTCTACCCAGGGCAACAGCTTGAGGCTATGTCTCGAAAGAAAAAAAAAAAAGAAAAGAAAAGAAATTAAACATCATCTGATAGACAAAACCATGAATATTCTGTTTGTTTTTCAAGAGAAAAGTCTCTGTCACCCAGACCAGAATGCGTGATGTGATCATAGCTCACAGCAGCCTGGAACTCCTATGCTCAAGCAATCCTTCCACTTCAATCTGCTGAGTAGCTTGGACAACAGACAAGAGCCACCACCTGGCTAATTTTTCTTATTTTTTGTGGAGAAGAGGGCCTCATTATGTTATCTAGGCTTGTCTTGAACTCCTGCCCTCAAAACTCCTGTCTCTCAAAATTCTAAGATCACAGCCATAGGTATTAGCCATCGTACCCAGTTCAGGTGTTTTTCTTTTCTTTTCTTTTCTTTT
>NW_003852489.1:4029347-4032620 GCF_000181295.1 Otolemur garnettii
CCCGCCACCTTAGGTGTACATGGCTGGCGCCTTAGCCGGTTGAGCTATGGGCGCCGAGCCTCAGGTGTTTTTCTTAACATTTAACAGTCATTTCTGTATGCCGTGGCTACCATGGCACATATAAAAGGAATAGTGGGGGAGAGCTTTGAATTCCAGGAAAAGAGATTGAGATTTCCGGCAAGACTTGCAAGCAATGGCAATTCTTCATTCTCAATATTTTGTTTGAATTTACATGGTCTTAAATGGCTTTTAATTAAATAAGATTGCTACAGAGACAAAATCTTTACTGATTTTTAATATTTTCAGGTCCTTAGTTTCATCTGGCTGTGCAATCTGTTGCTGTGATAATAACAGGAGCTTTAATAGGCTTCCCTGTGTGTCTGTAATGTGGCAGCTTTCCACCCCTTCCAGGGTTTTTTAGACCTTTATGTTAATCTGGTCAGTAAGCAGGGAGTCTTTACCATGAGCCCAGCACATGCTTTGTGGCAAAGTACATACCAAGTGGTGAACTCCTTGAGGACTGAATTCAGGTTTAACCCATTTTTGTCACCCTATCGTAGCACAGTGTCTTTCCTTGGAAGTGTTCAGTGGATGTTTGTTGAAGTAAGCTCATGTCCTGCCTCTTTCGTAGTGATCACATGAGTTGAGCTGAAGCAAAAGCCTCTTTTTGTCATGTTTCTTACTATCATGTTCCCACGACCTCTCACCTAGTAAGGACATGCTTTGTTCAACTCCAGTTTCTACAGTTTCTGAGACTTTGCTCCTGAAATAGCTACAACAGCCCTGTCTCATAAATACGTTGCAAGCTATAAAACTAATTTTAAAAAATGTTAATTGTATTCAGGAGGCTAAGACAAGAGGATCACTTGAGCCCAAGAGTTTGAGGTTGCTGTGAACTATGAAGCCACAGCAGCCTACCCACGGTGACACAGGGAGACTGTCTCAAAAAAAAAAACAGTTGCTACATTTTAAAAGTAAAAAGAGCTGGGCAGCGCCTATAGCTAAGTGAGTAGGGTGCCAGCCCCATATACAGAAGGTAGTGGTGGCCCCAGCCAAACTGCAAAAAAAAAATAAGTAAAAAGAGCTGGGCACTGTGGCTTATGCCTGTAATCCTAGCACTTTTGAGGCCGAGGTGGATGGATTACCTGAGCTCACAAATTAGAGACCAGCCTGAGCCAGAGTGAGACCTTGTCCTGAAAAATAGCTGGGTGTTGTGGCCAGCGCCTGTAGTCCCAGCTACTCAGGAGGCTGAGACAAGAGAATCACTTAAGCCCAGGTGTTTGAGGTTGCTGTGAACTCTGACACCACAGCATGCTATGGAGGGCAACAAAATGAGACTTGGTCTCTAAAAAAAAAAAAAAAAGGTAAAAATAAACAGGTAAAATTAATTTGAATAATTTTATTTAACTTAATGTACCCAAAATATCATTTCAACCATTTACAATGTTAATATTTTATGTTTCTTTTATTCACTCGTCTTTGAATCCAATGTATATTTCTTTTTTTTTTTTTTTTTTTTTTGAGACAGAGCCTCAAGCTGTCCCCCTGGGTAGAGCGCTATGGCATTACAGCTCACAGCAACCTCCAATTCCTGGGCTCAAGCGAGTCTCCTGCCTCCGCCTCCCAAGTAGCTGGGACCACAGGCGCCCGCCACAACACCCGGCTATTTTTTGGTTGCAGCCGTCATTGTTGTTTTGGCGGGTCCGGGCTGGGGATTTGAACCCGCCACCTTAGGTGTACGTGGCTGGCGCCTTAGCCGGTTGAGCTATAGGCGCCGAGCCCAATGTATATTTTCTATTTATAGCATTAGTCATATGCGGACAGCATGATACAGAATCTTTGAATTTTTGTGTACTTACCATGTAAATAAATTCATATTTAATTATTTAGGAATTCATACAAAAATACCCCTCAAAGCTGGGTATGTTAGTGTACACCTGTAGTCCTAGGGAATCAGGAAGCTGAGACAGGATGATCACTTGAGCCTAAAAGCTTGAGGCTATTGTGTGTGATGACTGCACCTGTGAATAGCAGGCTGGGCAACACAGTGAGACTCTGTCTCTTTAAAAAAAAAAAAAGGCTCAGCATCCATAGCTCAGTTGAGTAAGGGCGCCAGCCACAAACACCAAAGGTGGCGGGTTCAAGCCTGGCCTGGGCCTGCTAAACTACAACTGCAACTAAAAAGGAGCCAGGCATTGTGGCAGGCGCCTGTAGTCCCAGCTACTTGGGAGGCTAAAGCAAGGGAATCGCCTAAGCCCAAGAGTTTGAGTTTGCTGTGAGCTGTGACACCAAGGCACTCGACCCAGGGTGACATGGTGAGACTCTGTCTCAAAAAAAAGTACCCATCATCTTGGCTCCATCATTCGTAAAGGAGACAAATTCAGGTAAGACAGAATTATTTGCAAAGTGATATACAATTTACTTTGCTTTTGCAGGGGGGGAGACCCTGTGGCCTTAAAGAACCTGGTCCGTAAGTGTGGCCTTTTGAAAGAAGCTTAATTTTATATAACAAAACCTTTTTATTAAAAAGGGTACGACTTACAGCAAAAACTTACAGCAACTTGTGTTGCCTTCTCTGGTGCCTTAAAAAGAACAATCTCAAAATCAGAAGGCCCCATACCCCCTCCCTCCATTTATCCTACACTTACCCAATACTGTCTTTTCCCAGAAGCTTGAAATATTTACATTGTTAATCTTAGTTCCTAGTGGGATTCCATCTATTATTAATAAGGCTGACATTGCATCATCTGAGACAGGGCATAAGAGTAAGAAGTTATTTAGTCCAAAATATAAAAGCCAGGCTTTTTAGCTCACATTCCATACAAAATAATGTGATTGATACAGATGAGCAAGTATCTCATACAAAACTTAGGCCAAAAAAGACAAGTTAGTGAGTGAAACCATATTTGGTATGTAGGTGGTAGAACAAGAAAGGGTTGACTGCCAATCCTTAGGCTCATGGAGAGAACAGTGGGATAGGGACATATGGAGCATGTTTTAAAACAAAGCTTTGGACAGGAATTCAAGTGTGATAAACATGGTGGTCAAGAGAAGAATCACTGGTATGTACACTGTGAAGCAAGTCTACAGAGCCAGTGAGGAGATGTTTCCACACTTAAATCTAGCCCAGGCTAGAGCTCCCAGTTCACTGTTCTTCCTAAGACAGCTTTCCTGTAAAAAGCTGAATATGCACTCAAGTAAGATAATAGGTAATAATTAGGAAACTAGAAATGTAGCACTAGTCACTCAGAGAAATTTACTGTAAGCTTTGTT
>NW_003852489.1:4032814-4033781 GCF_000181295.1 Otolemur garnettii
TTGGTTGCAGCCGTCATTGTTGTTTGGCGGGTCCGGGCTGGGGATTCAAACCCGCCACCTTAGGTGTACGTGGCTGGCGCCTTAGCCGGTTGAGCCATAGGCGCCGAGCCTTGTTTCGTTTTTTGAGGCTGGAGTGCAGTGGCATGATCATAGCTCACTACAGCCTTGAACTCCCGGGTTCCAGTGATCCTCTTGCCTCAGTCTCTCAAGTAGCTGGTACTATAGGTGTCCACTGCCATGCCTCCCTAATTTTCTATTTTTCAGGAGAGACAGGGTCTCACCCTTGCTCAGACTGAGCTCTAGTGATCCTCCTGTGTTGGCCTCCTAGACTGCTAGGATTATAGGTGTGAGGCACTGTGCCCAGCCCTGTAAACTTCTTCATTTAGACTATGTGGTATTTGCCTCTTTATCTTAGTTTAACATCTTGCTCAATGTCTGCCACTGAACAGTTATTGGTTGGATGAAGGTATTGGCTGATAACAATGAATTGTGGGCATAAGTAATGGTAAAATAAAGAAGAGCTGGGTGCGGTGGTGCATGTCTGCAGTTCCAGCTATTCAGGAGGCTGAGGCAGGAAGATCTCCTGAGACCAGAAGTTCAAGGTTGAAGTGAACTGTAATCATGCCAGTGCACTCCAGCCTGGGTGACAAAGTGAGTCTCTAAGAAATAAATAGGCCGGATGATGTGGCTCACACGTGAAATTCTAGCATTCTGGGAGACCAAGGCAGGTGGATTGCTTGGGCTCACAAGTTCAAGACCAGCCTGAGCAACATTTGAGGCTCCCCCATCTCTCCTAAAAATGAAAAACTAAGACAAGAAGATCTATTGAGCCCAAGAGTTTGAGGTTTCTGTGAGCTATGATGCCACAGCACTCTACCAAAGACAATCAAGTGGCTCGGTGCCTGTGGCTCAAGTGGCTAAGGCGCCAGCCACATACACCTAAGGTGGCGAGTTTGAATCTAGCCCA
>NW_003852489.1:4034650-4037795 GCF_000181295.1 Otolemur garnettii
AAATGTTACAGATTGAGTATAGGTTATCCCCAAAGTCACTATACATATTGGTTAGGGGGAGGTGGGAAATTGTGATTAAATGTATCCTTATTAAAATAATCATTTTTTGTGGCAGTGCCTATAGTCCCAGCTACTTGGGAGGCTGAGGAAAGAGAATCACTTAAGCTCAAGAGTCTGAGGTTGCTGTGAGCTGTGACACGAGAGCACTCTACCAGGGACGACAAAGCAAGACTCTGTCTTAAAAATAAATAAAATAAAATAATCATTTTTAAGGCTGGGTGCAGTGGCTCATGTCTAAAATCCTAGCATTCTGGGAGGCCAAGGTGGGTAGACTGCTTGAGCTCACAGGTTTGAGACCAGCCTGAGCCAGAGCAAGACCCTATCTCTAAAAACAGCCGGGCCTTGTGGTAGGCACCTATAGTCCCAGCTACTTGGGAGGCTGAGCCAAGAGAATCACTTGAGCCCAAGAATTTGAGGTTGCTGTGAGCTGTGACACCACCACGGCACTCCTAAGGGCAACAAAGTGAGACTCTGTCTCAAAAAAAAAAAAAAAAATCATTTTAAAAATGATTTTCTGAGGTGGCGCCTGTGGCTCAAAGGAGTAGGGTGCCAGTGGTAGGTTCAAACCCAGCCTTGGCCACAAACTGCAAAAAAAAACAAAAATGATGGGCAGCGCCTGTGGCTGAAAGGGGTAGGTAGGATGCCAGCCCCATATAGCTGAGGTAGAGGATTCAAACCCAGCCCTGGCCAAAAAAAAAAAAAAAAAGGAAAAGGTTTAAAAATAAGAAATAGTCTGCATTTACACTATACTCACTGTCCACAAAGGTGCATCGTGGCTCTGCAGGATAATCTTTGAAAACATAGTATGCCAGTTACCCAGTAATCTAAAGAATTACATTTTCAAAATTTTCTGAATCAGTAGCAGGCCCAGGAGTTTATGATTCTAATGTTGTCCTGGTGGATTAGCCATTTTCTCCACACAAATCAAAGTGTATTTCCAAGGACATTACGTATCTTCACACATTGACATTAGCTTCCTGTGTTTTTATTTATTATTTTATTATTATTACATATGTATATTTTTTAAGACAGAATTTCACTTTGTCACTCTCGGTTGAGTGCCATAGCGTCACAGTTCACAGCAACCTCCAACTCCTGGGCTTAGGCAATTCTCTTGCTTCAGCCTCCCGAGTAGCTGGGACTACAGGTGCCCGCCACAACGCCTGGCTATCTTTTTCTTTGTTGCAGTTTGGCCAGGGCCAGGTTCAAACCTGCCACCAGTGGGTATGGTGCTGGTATATATGGCCAGCACCATACCCACCGAGCCACACTGAGCCACAAGCGCCGCCCTCTTTGTGTTTTAAATTAAACTCACAACCCTAAGAGCAAAAATCTGGTTATTCCAAATAGACAAGAAAAAATATTTTCCGTGTAAATGTTTAAAATAAACTTAAAAGGGTCAAGGCTGGGTGCAATGGCTCACACCTAGAATCCCAGTGTTTTGGAAGGCAGAGGAAAAAGACTGGGTAACAAAATAAGACTTTGTCTCAAAAAAGAAAAAAAGTCAAAGCTCTGTCTAATTGAGGTTTATTCCTAATATTCACCTGCCACTGTTCTATGAGTTGCCAAATTAAAAATATACTTGGCCCTATTCGTTCCTCAAACATCAAATAATTTCAACTTACAACTTTCTTTAAGCTTGACTTCTAGCAAGGTTCCTTAATGCTGCTTTCATCTGGGAAACTGTTTCCGTCTTTGGATTTAATGCCTAAACAATTACTTTAACTTTGTTTTGTAAAATTATGATCTAATTATTTTTCAAGTATACTTGGGTTAACAAAATGCAGCAGTGGGGTGTGCCTTTTAGCAGCTGAACAGACCACTTTTTACATTCCTTAGAAATAAGATATGGTTCAGTATTTCAGATCATAGCAACAGTTGATAATAAAAACAGCAAAAAGGTAATTATTTCCATATGGAAAGAAAAGGAAGAAACCAGGGAAACTGTGAACTGTCATCTTTCCATATAAAAATCACTCCTGGTAGATCTGGCTGAAAGGACACATGTTCCTATTTATTTCCCATTTTACATTTAATACACTGCACGTGATGTGTTTTATGGAAATACACCATTTCCCTCAAAGTTAGTTGCCAATTTTGAAGTGTGTTTTATCCTTCTGAGTGAAACCACATCTCTAGTGCGTGCGTCAATGTCATCAAGCACTGAATTTCCTTGGTGGTAGTTTTCTCAACTTAGTGAAAAATTTGGGTAAGTTCTTACCCCTTTTATTGCAAAGCACACAGCCATCATCTATGCTAGCTAAACACCGATAAACAATTTATTTATTTATTTTAAGACAGTCTCCCCCTGTCACCCTGGGTAGAGTGCGGTGGCCTCATAGCTCACAGTAACGTTCAACTCTTTCTGCTCAAGCATTCCTCTTGCTTCAACCTCCTGAGTAGTTGGGACCACAATACCTGGCTAGTTGGTTTTTGTTCTTGATTTTTTTCCAGGCTGGTCTGGAAGTCCTGAGCTCAAGCAATCCACCTGCCTTGGCTTCCCAGAGTAAGGATTATAGGTGTCAGATACTGCACCCAGCCTAGCAATTTCTTTTAAAAAAGAAACAAGGGTCTCACTGTTTCCCAGGCTTGTCTTGAACTCTTAGGCTTAAGGGATCCTCCTGCCTCAGGTTCTGAGTCACTGGGATAATAGGTGCATGCCACTGCACCTGGCCCCTAAGAGCAATTATAATGCAATGGTTCAATAAAATCAATTTCCTCTCTGGCATTCCAAGGTCCAAAACAAAATATGACCCAATTTTCTCATACTCAGAGTTTTAGAAAAGCAAAACACGTATTTACTGATTTTTTATTTATGCATAAGCATTTATCATAATCCTGACATTTATTTTTAAATAGTTGCTAAGAATGGAAACCCTGTTGTTAACACATTTAAAATAAATGTTCACACTGTAACATTTGACAACATCCCCCTCTTGTGGTTCACAGCATTCCTACAGAGTTACAATTTCTTAGCTTAAAAAACTCTGCTAGGCTGAGTGGTGCCTGTGGCTCAGAGTAGGGTGCCAGCCCCATATACCAGAGCAGGTGGGTTCAAACCCGGCCCCGGCCAAAAAAAAAAAAA
>NW_003852489.1:4039299-4046669 GCF_000181295.1 Otolemur garnettii
GCCACAATGCCCAGCTATTTTTTGGTTGCAGCCGTCATTGTTGTTTGGTGGACCTGGGCTGGATTTGAACCCGTCACCTTAGGTGTATGTGGCTGGCACCTTAGCCACGTGAGCCACAGGCACCGAGCCAACAGGATTTTTAAAACCTCACCAAGTAGTACAGAAAATATTTCAGTTGAGGGCTGGATGTCATGGCTCACACCTGTAATCCCAGGGAAGGTGGGAAGCCGAGGCAGGTGGATTGCCTGCGATTACGGCTTTGAGACCAGCCTGAGCCAGAGCAAGACTTCACTGCTAAAAATAGCCATGTGTTGTGGCGGGCACCTGTAGCCCCAGCTACTCAGGAGGCTGAGGCAAGAGAATCGTTTAAGCCCAGGAGTTTGTGGTTGCTGTGAGCATGACACCAAAGCAATCTGCCAAGGGTAACAAAGTGAGACTCTGTCTCAAAAAAGAAAGAATAAAAAAGAAAGAGAGAAAATATTTTAGTCCAGAAATGCTTCAAGATACTTTTCTCCTTTGCTTAAGATCAGAGGTTACAGTAACTGGCAACAACCTGCTCTAACAATGTGAAACTGTCCAAGAAGTCCTCCTCTTCAATTCCAAATTTTGTGTACTGATGAATGTAGGCTCTGGTAAGAAAATAAAAATAAAATTTCAGGCTGGTGAATAACTTATTTTTTTCACCCTGGGTAGAGTGCTGTGGCGTTATAACTCACAGCAACCTCAAACTCTTGGTCTTAAGCAACTTTCTTGCCTCAGCCTCTCAAGTAGCTGGGACTACAGTGCCTACCACAATGCCCAGCTGAGTTTTTTTATTTTTGATACAGATGGGTCTTACTCTTGCTCAGGCTGCTCTAGAACTCCTGAGCTCAAGCAATCTACCTGCCTTGGCCTCCCAGAGTGTTAGGATTACAACCTGGGACACTGCCCCCAGCCTCAATGAATTAACTCTTAAAATCAATGAATAGACTTTTTCTAGCTTATGAACATTTAAAGATCACTCAATGTCTAAGTCTTATATTTGCTACATTTTTTACTGCAGAGATTAGTGAGCTTTCAGAATTTATGTCAAACTCCCTGTTTTGTTAGTGTTCAAGACACTGACAAGCAGCAGCAGGAAAAAGTGCCTGTGGCTCACTGAGCAGGGCACAGCCCCATATACCAAGGGTGGCGGGTTAGAACCCGGCCCAGGCCAAACTGCAACAAAAAAAAAATGGCCGGGCATTGTGGCTGGCGCCTGTAGTCCCAGCTACTCGTGACCCTGAGGCAAGAGAATTGCCTAAGCCCAGGAGCTGGAGGTTGCTGTGAGCACTGTGACGCCACAGCACTCTACTGAGGGCGACAAAATGGGACTCTGTCTCTAAAATAAAGAAAAAAGCAAAAAGCAGCATGTTCAGATTTGGTTGTCCACCCAACACATCCTTAATACCGTACAGGAGATGACTGGGTTCAATATAAATTCTAAAAAGTGTCTAAGAAGTTTCTTCTAAGGGTTAAAGCTAAAGAAAACACATCAATCCAATTCTAGGAATGTGACGAAGCACCCCAAGTGCTTTTCATTTAATTTGTAGATACAGGGTGCCAGTCCCATATACCGAGGGTGGTGGGTTTGAACCCGGCCCCAGCCAAATTGCAACAAAAAAATAGTCGGGTGTTGTGTCGGGTGCCTGTAGTCCCAGCTACTCAGGAGGCTAAGGCAAGAAAATAGCCTAAGCCCAGGAGTTGGAGCTTGCTGTGAGCTGTGACGCCACAGCACTCTGCTCAGGGGCATAGGGTGGGACTCTATCTTTAAAAAAATAAATAATAATTTGCAGTTATGTCAAGGTGGTCCTCTCAGTTCCTTCCATCTCCTCCCAAAAATGTTCTGAGGCAGGAGAAATCATATCTAAAATCTCCTCCCAAAAATGTTCTGAGGCAGGAGAAATCATGTCTAAAAAAAGAGTATCAAGGGCAGATGTGGATTAAATTGGCATAATACTGCTGCTACCAGGTAGTAAGAACAGGAAGAGAACGATACCCAAAGAAAACAGAGAGTACACGGTCCTGAGGACTGGGGCGTTATGGAATGGCCACCACAGGACAGCTGGGCTCTTGGTAGAGGCTTTGTTGAGAGATGTGAGGAATTTAGCTTTGACATTAAGTAATTGTGGCAGAGGTCAAGAACCCTACTAAGGGCTCAGCGCCTGTGGCTCAAGCGGCTAAGGCGCCAGCCACATACACCTAAGGTGGCGGGTTCGAATCCCCAGCCCGGGCCCGCCAAACAACAATGATGGCTCCAACAAAAAAATGGCCAGGCGTTGTGGCAGGCTCCTGTAGTCCCAGCTACTTGGGAGGCTGAGGCAGGAGACTGGCTTGAGCCTAGGAGTTGGAGGTTGCTGTGAGCTTGATGCCGTGGCACTCTACCCAGGGGGATAGCTTGAGGCTCCGTTTCAAAAAAAAAAAAGAACCCTACTAAGATATTTCTTAGTATCAAGTGGACTTTTCCTAGTATCTGAGTTTAACTTGCCATGTATCTTACTGAGGAGTAACAGGATTTCTTCCACTCTCCTAAGCATCTTAGTTTTGAAACTTATTTATTGTCCCTGCCTTATAATGAAATTTCTACTTTAATTTCATATGGCTTAGAAAATATTCATTTAGTCAACAAGAATAATATTGAAATAATTATAATGTCATTTACTAACGAGGCATTATACTAGGTGTTTACATGATCATCTCATTTAATTCACACCCGAAATTTTCTCAGTTAGGGCCAATTTTATAGGTGAGAAAATGAAGCCTTGAAGCAAGATGCCCAAGTCTTCACCCCTATTAAGGAGTAACCATGCTTACTCCACGTCCTACTTCATGCTTTAACATTGTATCATCTACGGAAGGTTAGAAAAGTTTGTAGACTTATTCTTTACTTACTTTGAAGCAAACATATTCCATGCTTTGCCCACAATCATATCTAGTGGTTTTACTAAGAACTGGCTGTTGCTGACCAAGGTTGCAGACTTCTCATATTTGCTAAAGGCTCGCTGGGTTTTCCACACATTGAAAGCATCAACAGGCTTTAACCAGGAGGTATAGAGAGCTGGGTCTTTAAATCCGTCTAGAGTAAAAACATGAGCCATTCTTTATAGCATCAATTAATCATTGTGAAAACAAATTAATAGATGGATATTTTCTTGTCTGTTTCAGTAAAAAAAAAAAAAAAATTTTCTGCCTTTTAAAACTAGCATTAATTTAAAAATTAAAAAAAATAAAACTGGCATTAAAAGGGCCAGCAAGGTGGCTCATACCTGTAATTCCAGCACTCTGGGAGTCCGAAGTGGGAGGAAATCCTCTTGAGTCAGCCTTTCGAGTAGTTGGGGCTACAGGCACCCACCACAATGCCCAGACAGTTTTTCTATTTTTAGTAGAGATGGAGTCTCACTCTTGCTTAGGCTGGTCTCAAACTCCTCAGCTCAAGCGATCTACTGGCCTCAGCTTCTCAGAGTGCTAGTATCACAGTTTTGAGCCACCTTACCTGACCAATTTTACTATTTTTAGTAGATGTAGGGTCTTGCTCTTGCTTAGGCTAACTTCTAAACTCAAGGGATCCTCCTACCTCAGCCTCCCACAGCAACCTCAAACTCCTGGGGTCAAGCAATCCTCTTGCTTCAGCCTCCTGAGCAGCTGGGACTACAGGCACCTGCCATTACAATGACCTAGTTTTTTCTATTTTTAGTAGAGATGAGGTCTCGCTTTTACTCAAGTAGGTCTCAAACCCCTGAGCTCAATAATCCACCTACCTCAGCCTCCAACTTTTATCTTCTTTAAACCAATTTTATCTTGATATCCACTCTAACCCATACAATGGGTACATTTTGCCACGAAAGCACACTTTCCTTTCTCCAAGAGTAAGTTCAGGAAAATATAATGTGCCATATACATGTGCAAAATGTACCTCATAAGCGCCGTGTTAACTACTTACCCAGATCCGCACTTTGCACATCTTTCCCACGAAGGATGACCAAGTTAGCAATGGAAGTGTTAAAATGAAGCTCCTTGTTGAAAGGCATTTTACCAAGAGGAGGAAGCCCTGATAAGGGAGGTCGTACTTGCCAATCAATACCTATCAAAAGAAAAAACAGCATTAGACTTTTTTTTTTAATCCAGACAAGAGTCTCAGTTTGTCACCCTTGGTAGAGTGCTTTGGCATCATAGCTCACAGCAACCTCAAACTCTTGGGCTCAAGCAATTCTCTTGCCTCAGCCTCCCTAGTAGCTGGGACTACAGGCACCTGCCACAAAACCCAGCTATTTTGTTTGTTTGTTCTTGTTTTAGCAGGCCCAGGCCAGGTTCGAACCCACCAGCCCTGGTGCATATGGCCAGCACCCTAACCACTGAGCTACAGGCACCTAGCCAGCAACAGACTTTCTATGTAACTTTGAACAAGAGGTCTTGTATTTGAGACAAAGTCTCACTATGTTGCCCAAGATGTTCTCAAATTCCTGGCCTCAAATGATCTTCTCACCTCAGCCGCCTGACTTACTGTGATTACAGGCATGAGCCACCACACCCAGCTCTGGCTTAAAAATTTTTACTTGATACACGAAAGTTCATTCTTCCTCTAAACGTTTAAAAATTCTTACCTAGATGTCCTGCAGTGATTCAAGCTACCCAATTCTGAGGAAGGCATGAGATATTTATCATCGAATATCAAAAGAAAGTGATACGTACATATGAAGGAACTCAACTCAGCAATAAAAACAAACTACCAATAAATGCAACATTGACAAAGGTTATTACGCTAAGTGAAACAAGGTATACACAAAAGCTTACATACTGTATGATTCCATTTATAGGACATTCTGCAAAAGGCAAAACTATAACAAAATCCCTATAGTTTTTATAGGAGTGGAGGGGCAGATTGCCTACAAAGGGGTGTGAGAGAAATTTGGGGGATAAGTGAAATACTCTACCTCAACTGAGGTGGTGGTTATACACTATGTAAGTTTTTCAAAGTTCATACATCTATGAAAAAGGTAAACTTCACTGTATATGCTTTTTTAAAATGCTGGGTTACAGGCATGAGCCACAGTGCTTGGCCTTAGTGTGTGAGTGTGTGAGTGTGTGTGTGTGTGTATCTTTATAAAGACACAAAATACACAGAAAAATACTGAAGATGTAGAAACAAAATAAAAATAGGCACAAATGCATCAATGTACAAAGTTATGATTTAATAAAAAATAATTAATTATAAAAAAAAAGGACTGAAAATTGACTAGTCAGATAGGTATGGTGGCATGCAACTGTAGTTCCAGCTACTTAGGAGGCTGAGGTGGGAGGACTGCTTGAGCCTAGGAGTTTAAGCCTATAGTGCACTATGCTCTCACCTGTGAATAGCTACTGTACTCCAGCTGGGGCAACACAGCGACACCCTGTCTCCAGAAAAAAATTGACTAGTCAAATACCATGTTTCCCCGAAAATAAGACCTACCCAAAAAAGAAGCCCTAGCAGGATTTCTATGCATTTGTTAAATATAAGACCTAGTGATGGGCGTGGCTATGCAGCGTATCCGCAGAGCGGTAAGGAAGACTGGAATACCTTTTATCTGCCACAGCTCCTTTCTTTGAGCCATTCGCACTTGCACAGGTGTGTGGGTGGTAACTGAGGTCGCAGGCATCCTATTGCACATATGTGAACAGCTAGGGGAAAGGAGTTCACATATCACACTAGCGCCAGCCCCACCAACAAGGTTGGCTCCCCCTGTCAGGTTCCAGAAGAAGATGACTTAACTGTATTTGCATAAATGTAGATTGTTGTATTAAACTTAATAAAAACAAGACATTCCCCTGAAAATAAGCCCTAGTGTGTCTTCTTGAGAAAAAATAAACATAAGACAGTGTCTTATTTTCGGGGAAACATGGTAAAAATACTCTTCTATAGAAAAAAAATTAGCCAGGTGTTGTGGTAGGCACCTGTAGTCCCAGCTACTCAGAAGGCTGAGGCAAAGGGTTTGCTTGAGCCCAACCGTTTGAGGTTGCTGTGAGCGATGATGACTACATGGCACTCTATCAGGGGCACAGAGTGAGACTGTCTCAAAAAAAAAAAAAGTCTCGTTCTTGAGCATATGTAAAACTTTAATAAAATAAATTGGTTAACGTTTTCCAACATGCAGTGACTATCACTTTCACCTCACATTAGTGATGCCCATGTTTTTTTCACACATGATAGCTCTCTGTGCCTCCAGGACATTGATGATGCAGCATTCCTTCAGGGAATCCAGGAAAAAGCTAAAACCATTTAAGTTGGCTTTGCAATCATGTAGATCACATCTTCCTTTGATTCCTGCTTATGGAATGTTGCTAGACTTGTCTATAAACAATCATGACTCTGATACTCCAGCAGAAAACTAAGCTTATTTTTTAGAGAAGATATGTGTAAGGGTCTCTGGTTAGAGAAATACCTGATGGACAAAATACCTGAACAGATCGAGAAAAAAATTAGACAAGTAGAGAAACGCTGACGGTTGAACACCAATAGGTACACAGAAAAATGAGAGTTAATAAGCAAGCGATTATTAACTCTGAAGAAAATAAAAAATTATACAGGAAAGGAAAAGTAATCACAGTACAGTCTACCACGTGGCTGAGTGTGAACAGCATTTACACGGTCATAATATAAAGCAGAATGCTGGCTTAGCCAAATGACACTACTATATTGGAAGGAGGAGGAGACAGAAGGGTATTTGTAGGGGTTAGGGGCCAGTGTGGGGGAAAAGAGCTAACTCCTAACCTTCCATAGTGGGAACTAAATTGATAATGCCTAAATAATGAGAAACCAATAAACGGCAGTGAATGGATAAAAAGAGCCACCAAAACAGTACTGGCAAATACTTGCCTCTGGGAAGGAGAAAACAGGGGAAGGCTGTGAACTGATAGTTTTTATACTACCCGTGTAGAATTATTTTACTCTGTAATCTATGTGCATTCAATAAATTGTGACACATATATGTTATAGAAAACTACATAGCTATGAAAAACAATAAGACATGTCTAAACATACTGAATTAGAAAGAAGGCCACAAAATATGCTGAAAAAAAGTTGGTGACACAAAACAAATATGATGTGACGCCCCTTGATTTAAATAAAGTCTCTGTTACCCTTGGTAGAGTGCTGTGGCATTGTAGCCCACCATAACCTTAAACTCTTGGGTTCAAGTGATCCTCTTGCCTCAGCCTCCCTAGTAGCTGCGACTAAAGGCACCCGCCACAACACCCGGCTAGTTTATTTATTTATTTTTTTTGAGACAGAGCCTCAAGCTGTCACTCTGGGTAGAGTGCCATGGCATCACAGCTCACAGCAACCTCCAACTCCTGGGCTCAAGCGAGTCTCCTGC
>NW_003852489.1:4046948-4058788 GCF_000181295.1 Otolemur garnettii
GCCTATTTTTTTTTTTAAGAGGTGGGGTCTCTTTTGCTCAGGCTAGTCCTGAGCTCAGGCAGTCCACCTGCCTCAGCCTCCCAGAGTGCTAGGATTATAGGTATGAGCCACCAAGTCTTGACATTTTCCTCTTCTCTTCAGAAGGAGTGTCTACCAGTTGTCCCATGCCTGTTCCACCAGAGTATGTACAAAAAAGTCAAGGAACTATGGCCGAGAGTGGTGGCTCACATCTGTAATCCTAGCACTCTGGGAGGCCAAGGCGAGTGGATAGCTTGAGCTCACAAGTTTGAGACCAGCCTGAGCAAAAGCAAGACCCCATCTATACTAAAATAGAAAAACTAAGGCTTGCACCCACAGCATAGTGGTTAGGGCATCAGCCACATACACCAAGGCTGGCAGGTTCGCACCTTGCCTAGGCCAGCTAAGCAACAATGACAACTCAACAGAAAAATAGCTGGGCATTGTGGCAGGCACTTGTCCGAGCTGCTTAGGAGGCTGAGGCAAGAGAATCGCTTAAGCCCAAGAGTTGGAGGTTGCTGTGAGCTATGACGCAATAGCACTCTATCGAGGGTGACATAGTAAGACTCTGTCAAAAAAAAAAGAGAAGAAAAGAAAAACTGAGGCAAGAGGATCACTGAAGCCTAAGAGTTTGAGGTTGCTGTGAACTGGGACACCATGGTACTCTACCGAGGGCAACATTATAAGACTCTGTTTCCAAAAAATAAATAAAATAAATAAATAAAAACAAAAGTCAAGGAACTGTACTTAAGAAATATCAACTGAGGAGTATAAATCCACACTACTTTTAGAAAACAAGATTCTGGGGCAGCGCTTGTGGCTCAGTGGGTAGGGCGCGGGCCCCACATACCAAGGGTGACAGGTTCAAACCCAGCCCCGGCCAAACTGCAACAAAAAAATAGCCAGGCGGGAGCCTATAGTCCCAGCTACTAGGAAGGCTGATGCAAGAGAATCGCCTAAGCCCAGGAGTTAGAGGTTGCTTTGAACTGTGTGACACTACAGCACTCTACCAAGGGCGGTAAAGTGAGACTCTGTCTCTACAAAAAAATTTAAAAAAAAAGAAAACAAGATTCTGGACTAGAGGATGGTGTGCTAATGGGATCTAATATCTGGGAGCCCTGGGAGAGGAAGAGTTTATTCTACATGTGGAAAAACAAGATTCATTAGGGAGAGATGGCAGAGGGCAGAAAGTCAGCCTCCAAGAGGACCCCTTTCAGTCCTTGGGCAACATGCTCCCGCACTGGAGAGGGCCAACTTTAATAACCAAAAGGATAGTGCAGAAATGACAGCGTACGACAGCTAGGTCACAGAACGCACTAACTTCTGCCTTGCTCCCTGCTGGATTACTCATCCCTCCTGTTGCTGAACACGTGGAAACAGATACATTGCTGAGAGTGACAGAAATACGGTCTATCTTTATAAAAGTAAAACAATCTGATAACAGGAGCAGTCATAAAACTAGATCCTGGTTTGTGGCATAAATAAAACTCATTCATATATATTCATATGTATATGAAGATATTTACACATGGCTGAGCACCCATAGCTCAGTGGTTAGAGCGTCAGTCCTGTGCACCAGAGGTGGCGGGTTCAAACCCCACCCGAGCCTGCTTAACAAAAAAAGAAAGGAAACATATATACATTCAAACTCTGTAACTGTGAAAAATGCTGATGCCCTAAAGTTCTGCATGAGAAAATAACTCAGCAAACTGTGGTTTCTGTACCTAAGTGTGCTCAGAGCAGCATGTCTCACACTACCCTGAGGAACAGTGTGTTCCTTAAGATATTAACAAGTATTTCTAGAAAAACAGGTACTGTGGCCAAAAAAATTGGGAAGCACTACTTTAAGATGTAAACTTTCTTTTATCTTCCAGTCTCTGGCATTACAATCTAAAACCAGTACAATATTATAAGTAAATATTGAGAAAATCCACTTTCACAGCATTGAAACCTAAGTTATTTTAATTTGTTGGATAATATATGCTACTAACATAATACAGAGTAGTGATTTCTAGTTAAACAGGACAGACTGAACATACCAGTTTACCGCCATTCTCTTCCCAAATCTCGCTAAGGCAATAAAGAGTTCTCTTTTTTTGAGACAGTATTACTTTGTCACCCTAGGTAGAGTGCAATGGTAGCAACCTCAGGCTCCTGGGCTCAAGCGATCCTCTTATCTCAGCCTCCTGAATAGCAGGGACTATAGGTATCTGGCACAGTTACTTTATTTCTTTCATTGAGACAGTTTCATTCTGTTGCCTTGGGTAGAAAGAGTCCCATGGTGTCATAGCTCACAGCAACCTCAAACCCTTTTTTTTTTTTTTAGTAACCTCAAACTCTTGCCCTCAAGTGATCCTCTTACCTCAGCCTCCTAAGTAGCTGGGACTACAGGTGCCTACCACAACGCCAGGCTATTTTTAGGGCCGGGGTCCCACTCTTGCTCACGCTGATCTTCAACTCCTTAGGATTACAATCATAAGCCACTATGCTCGGCCTAACAAAGGGATTTCATAAAAGGCATACACAAGACAGGGAACAGGAAAGACGATAAGGAGAACAAAGTTTTGGAAGTTAGAAAGCAAATGAACCACTGTTACTGACTAAATAGCCAGAAAAGCTAAAACTTATGCCTGCAGTTGAGGTCTTGGAGGTAGGCCAGACTTTTTTTTTTAAGAGACAGAGTCTCACTTTATCGCCCTCGATAGAGTGCCATGGTGTCACAACCCGCGTCAACCTCTAACTCCTGGGCTTAGGCAATTCTCTTGCCTCAGCCTCCTGAACAGCTGGGACTACAGGCGCCCACCACAAAGCCCAACTATTTTGTTGTTGTTGTTGCAGTTTGGCCAGGGCTGGTTTCAAACCTGCCACCCTCAGTACATGGCGTTAGCGCCCTACCCACTGAGCCACAGGTACTGCCCAGGCATTTTTTTTTTTTTGAGACAGAGTCTCAAGCTGTCATCCTGGGTAGAGCACAGTGGCGTCACAGCTCACACAACCTTAAATTCTTGGGCTTAAGCAATTCTCCCGTCTCAGTCTCCTGAGCAGCTGGGGCTATAGGCGCCCATCACAAAGCCCAGCTATTTTTTGTTGTTCTTGTTGTTGTTGTAGTTGTCACTGTTGTTTAGTAGGCCTGGGCCAGGTTCGAACATGCCAGCCCCGGCGTATGTGGTCAGTGCCCTAACCACTGAGCTACAGGTGCTGAGCCAGTAATAAAATTGTTTTTCATATGGCATTCATCTGAAATATTTTTTGGTAATAAAACTGTGAAATGAGTAAGAAGCCCTCTGGGATGTCCTGCTGAGTTTCTGTAGGAGCCTCCCAGGCCAGAAGAAGGAACCATTATTTCAACTGGTCCAAGCTGGTTTATATTTGAAAGCTCCAGGACAGGCACTTTTCCCAGACTGTGGGCTGCATATTTTAAAAATATCCTTTACCTTCTTCCATCTTTGCATGAGAAATGAGCATCTGTCTCAAATGCTTGAGGAGGCCAGCCCAAGTAAACGTGCTATATGCCAGTGAATTCTCAGACATCTGAGGAATGTTACGGACACTCAGCATCTTGAATTCAGGATGAGGAACTAAATTCTCCATTAAGTCTCCTGTAAAGAAAAACAAAAAGATCTGAACTAAATTTTTTGTATTCTATAGTGTTGCCACTGGCCTATACACAACCACGATTTGAAGGTTTTTCTGGGCCAACGGCTTTTTCTCCTCTTAAGGCAGAATTGCTTAAACTTAGAAATACAAAATTTCAAAGACAATGTCTATTATATACCACATCTTTGTTTCATTTTAGCACCTATTTTAGCATGCATGTGAAAAAAGAAAAGAAAAGCTGCCTTCCAGTTAACTGCCCAGGTAACATCCCCACTGAGACCTGGCACTCCAGGTGTCTAAGACCCACCTTTTTCTTTGTTCCCTATGGCGAGGTTCTGCTTTGTTTTGTTTTCAGTATACCCAGCCTTGCCTGACAGTGCCACCGTCCAGGATGCTGTGCAAACCACAGCCTGTGAATTAAGTTCTACACCTCTGTTTCTCTTCCCTGGTGAAAATGAACTGGCTACGTGAGAAATAATGAGAGGTCCCGAGGCAGCAGCTCGTGAACATGGCAAGAATGGCAAAGGCCAAGGGAAAGTCGGAAGGGAGAAGACAGATCACACAAGGCCTTGGCAACACAACTGTAGGCTTCACTGTACGAAATCTGGAACGAAGTTTTTTAAATTGAGCAATGGAGAGATTAAAGAAATAGGCGTTTGGGGGCGGTGCCTGTGGCTCAGTGAGTAGGGTGCCAGCCCCATATACTGAGGGTGGTGGGTTCAAACCCAGCCTTGGCCAAACTGCAGCAAGAAAATAGCCAGGTGTTGTGGCAGGTGCCTGTAGTCCCAGCTACTTGGGAGGCTAAGGCAGGAGAATCGCCTGGGCCCAAGAGCTGGACGCCACAGTACTCTACTAGGGGCGACAGAGTGAGACTGTCTCTAAAAAAAAATAAAAGAAATAGGCTTTGGGGGGAAAGCTAAGAGAAGTGTGCTAGACACATTATATTTGGGAAGTCCATGGAATATGCCCATATCAGGATGCCTGCTGGACACAGAAATCTCGAGCTTAGGGAGTTGGTTAGAGTTGACGAGAAGCTGGAAGGTTGGGGAATACAGGCGATATTTAAAGCCATGGAATGGGGCTGGTCATCTTGACAGAGGATCTAAGACTAGCATTTAGAGGTTAGGGGAAGAAGAAAGAGCCAAAAAGGGGACCACATGGAGTTATTTATTGAGACAGGAGGAATAGTAGGAGCAGGGCTGTCACTAATCACACAGAGGAGACTTTGAATACAAGAGTCAGCTATGCCAAATTTTACTGAGTGGCTGATCAAAACAAAGACAGCTAAGTGTCCATTGAATTTGGTAATGTGGGCTTGCTTGTGACTTAGAGAAACTAGAAATGACAGGGTATTAAATAATAAATAGGTCTGGCTGAGTGCAGTGGCTCACGCCTATAACCCTAGCACTCTGGGAGGCTGAAGTGAGTGGACTGCTTGAGCTCCGGAGAACTGAGTACAGTGAGTGGCATCATCATAGCTCACTGCAACCTCACACGCCTGGGCTCCAGCGATCCTCCACTTCAGCCTCCTGAGTAGTTGAGCACACACCACCATGCCCAGCTAATTTTTTTATATTTTTGGTGGAGACAAGTTCTTGCTTTTAATCAGGCTGGTCTCAAACTCCTGAGCTGAAGTGATCCTCCCACCTTGACCTCCCGCAGTCCTAGGATTACAGGTGTGAGCCACTACATCTAGCCTATACATTCTTTCACTTTAATGTACAGGGTGTCCCAAAGTTACCATCCAGGAGGAAAATGAAAATTTGTACGTAAATGTATCTTTATTTATAAAAGATTCATTATGAAATTCTACAAAGAGGTGGCCATCAGGTAGAGAATATTTTGTAAAACTTTTTTAGACAGAGTCTCACTCTGTGGCCCTGGGTTGAGTGCCCTGGCATCATCATAGCTCACAACAACTTCAAGTTTTTGGACTTAAGCAATCCTCTTGCCTTAGCCTCCCATGCAGCGGAGACTACAAGCACCTCCCACAATGCCCAGCTAGTTTATCTCAATTTTTTCTTTCTTTCTTTTTTTTTTTTTTTCCAGTAGAGACACAGTCTCACTCTTGGTCAGATCAGTCCTGAACTCCTGAGTTCAAGCAACCACCCACCCCAGCCTCCCAGAGTGTTAGGGTGACAGGCGAGAACCACTGGAACCACTAGTACCTGACCTAACGTTTGTCTTTTACACTGAACATCGTATCTATGGTGGCTCTCTGCTGTGTCTCCAACGCTTAGCACAGTCCCCGGCACATAGTAGGAAGGCAGTAAGTATTGTCTGAGTGAACAAATGTGCACACAGTGTTGTAATTCCTGTGGGAAGCACAGAAATTAAGACACATGTCTCCAAGGAAGCTGAACACACACATGGCAGGATCCCTATGGAAACACACGGCACCAGTTACAGTGACAGTATCTGGAAAGGGGTCGGAAAGACACTTACTTTTGTTTCCATATTCTTTTGCACTTGAATAAATGAGTATGAATTATTATTATTATTTTTTTTTGAGACAGAGTCTCATTACGTCACCCTCGGTAGAGTGCCGTGGAATCACAGCAACCTCAGACTCTTGGGCTTAAGCGATTCTCTTGCCTCAGCCTCCCAAGTAGCTGGGACTACAGGCGCCTGCCACAACACCCAGCTATTTTTGTTGTTGTTGCAGTTGTCATTGATGTTTAGCTGGCCCGGGTGGGTTCGAACCCACCAGCCTCGGTGTATGTGACCAGTGCTGTAACCACTGTGCTATGGGCACGGAGCTGAGTATGTATTATTTTTTGAAGGTAAGCAAATATATTTAAAAAATAACAAAGGCAAAAATAATTAAGTGACATAAACTGAGATATAGGATGTCATAGGAGTTCAGAGAAAGGAGTATTACTTCTGTCTAAAGGCCTCAGTAGGAAAGCTTCATGGAAAAATTATCACGTGACTTGGACCCTGAAGGATAAGAACAGTTTCAATAGACATGGACCAGAGCAGGAAAGTACCAGAACAAAGAAAGGCAGTAAAGATAGGATGAAAAACAGACGGGGACCCAAGCAGAGAAGCCAGCAGGAGATGAAGCCAGTATGAACTGAAATAAAATCTTTTTTTTTTTTTTTTTTTTTTCAGTTTTTGGCCAGGGCTGGGTTTGAACCCACCATCCCCGGTATATGGGGCTGGCACCCTACTCCTTGAGCCACAGGTGTCACCCCTGAAATAAAATCTTAAGGCTCCCACCCCCACCGTGAGTGACTGGACGCCCTCTTGGCCAACGGGATCCCTAAAACATGAGAAAGGAGATCAGACAAGCCTCATGGTGTCCCCTCCCCCTCCCTTCTTAGAGACATTCTTGGGACTCATTAACAGGCCTAAGGCTATGAGAGACCTACCTGCAGGTCATCAATATACACAACAAACACTTGAGTCTGGCCATATATCCTGTAGTGTGTCTGATTAACAGAGCCTTATCTCAACTCAGCATTCCTTTTTGCTGACTCCTGGTCTATTAGACAGAGCCTACTTCTTTCAGCCAATTGTCAGCCGAACACATCTATACCCTGTAAGCCCCACTTTAAGATATCCCACCCTTTGGGGCCAAACCAATGTACACCTTCCACATAGTGATTTATTACTTTCCCTGTAGTTCCTGTCTCCCTAAAATATATAAAACCAAACCATAACCCCACCACCACCACCACAAGCCCACTTGCTCATGGCTTCTTGGGGGTAGCTCTAGGTCTTAGTCCTCAAATTTGGTTCAGAATAAACCTCTTTAAATATTTTATAGAGTATGGCTTCTTTTCCATCCACATGAGAAAGTTCAGGGCATAATGAGGGCAGGGAATGCCAGGCTAAAACATGCCTACAAATCCGACAGGTAATACATGAGCCACAGATTAAGCATAAAAGGGCATAAGGATTAGGACTGCGCGTTGGGGTGGCTCATTTGGATTCCA
This sequence comes from Otolemur garnettii, assembly GCF_000181295.1. NCBI lineage: Eukaryota > Metazoa > Chordata > Mammalia > Primates > Galagidae > Otolemur > Otolemur garnettii. The sequence goes on from NW_003852489.1 coordinate 4,054,505, forward strand.
AGGAGGACTGGAAGGGGAAGAGGCAGGCAACAGGAAGGAGAGTAGGATTAATACCACTTTAAGGACTGAGAGTGGTAGTTTGTGTTAAGGATCCTGGTACTTTGGGATAGGGAAGCAGGAGGTCACTTTAGGCCAGGAATTCTAGATCAAGCTGGGTAACACACTGAGATCCTATCTCCAGAAAAACTTTAAAAATTTAGCCGGGCGTGGTAACAAGTACCTGTAGTCCCAGCTGCTTGGGTAGCTGAGGTAGGAGGATCTCTTGAGCCCCGGAATTTGAGGTAGAAACGAGCTATGATCATAATAATTGTGCCACTCTACCCTAGCAAGGATAACAAAGTGAGACCCTGCCTCAAAAAACAAACAAAAAATCTTAAGAGAGAAATATCCCTGTAGATGTAAGCTGCTGTGTACAAAAAAGAGAGAGAGACAATAAACAAGCTAATTTGCTTTGGTTTGCTTTGTATTCTGGGGCAGTACAGCAAGATTAACCGAGAGATAATGAGCCCTTGAGCCAAGGTCAGAGAGACAGAAGTATACAGATGAGGGAAGTGGACGGAGGAGAAATGGTAAAAAAATAAATGTAATTCCAAACATGCTAAATTGGAAGAAGCAGAAGGCAACAAAGAAAAAGGGACTAGGCAAGTGTGTTTTGTTTTATTTTCTTAATCAGCCCTCTCAGCTTGAATAAGCCACTATTTGGAAAAGAAATCAGGAATGGAGGGTAAAGGTTAGAGTCTCATTTGCAGATAGATAATTTGAACTGATAAGGCACCAGGTGAAGAGTAAGAGCTGAAGGATCTGTGGGAAATGAGTATCTTCCAGCTGAAGGAAGTAAAAATGGTGGGAAAATACCAGAAAGGGCAATTAGGGAGGGAGAAGGACAGGTTCAGGGAGGAAGTTCAAGGAGAGAGCTGTCAGGTGTAAAATGCTGCTAGACATTCAAGCTAAGAGAACTACTGGATTTGGAGGCCAGAGAGCACACCTTAGAAAACAGGAAGGTGAGGAGACCAGAGCGAGGCATGAAGAGAAAGGACACCCAGGCAGTGAAAAGAAAACCCACAGGAAAAAAGAAAATGTTTGTTAATCATACACCTGATATGTGCCTAGGATCCAAAACAATTCAATAACCAAAAAACCCTAATTTTTCAGCTTGGCGCTTGTAGTTTAGTGGTTATGGTGCCGGCCACATACACCAGGGCTAGAGGGTTCAACCCTGCCTGGGCCTGCTCAACAACAATGACAACTGCAACAAAAAAAATAGCCGGGCGTTGTGGCGGGCACCTGTAGTCCCTGCTACTTGGGAGGCCGAGGCAAGAGAATCACTTAAGCCCAAGAGTTTGAGGTTGCTGTGACCTGTGACCCCATGGCACTCTACTGAGGGCAACATAGTAAGAGTCTCTCAAAAAAAAAAGAAGGAAAAAAAAAAGAAAACCCCGATTTTTAAGTGGGCAAAAGATATGAACAGATGTTTCTCCAAAAAAGATATATAAATTGTCAATAAGCATGTGAAAAAGATGTTCAAAGTCATTAGCCATCAGGGATACGCAAATCAAAACCACAGAGATACAATTTCACATCCACTAGGATGGTTATAGTAAAAGTGACATAAAAATTGGCTCAAAGGAGTAGGGCGCCGGCCCCATATGCTATAGGTGGCAGCAGGTTCAAACCATGCCCCAGCCAAAAAACCTGCAAAGAAAAAAAGAGGCAAGTATGTAGAGAAACTGGAACCCTCAGATGCTGCTGGTAGAAAATGTAAAATAGTATAGCTACTTGGTAAATAGTCTGCCAGCTCTCAAATGATTAAACATAGCATCGCCACAGGCCCTAGCAATTCTACTCTTAGATATAGTGGGTGTCCATAAAGTTCATATGCAAATTAAATTAGTCAACTATTTTAAATTGCACACAAACTTTATGGGCACCACTAAGAAATGAAAACATGGCTCGGTGCCTGTGGCTCAAGTGGCTAAGGTGCCAGCCACATACACTTAAGGTGGCGGGTTCGAATCCAGCCCGGGCCCCCAAACGACAATGACGGCTGCAACCAAAAAACAGCCGGGCGTTGTGGCGGGCGCCTGTGGTCCCAGCTACTTGGGAGGCGGAGGCAGGAGACTCGCTTGAGCCCAGGAGCTGGAGGTTGCTGTGAGCTGTGATGCCACAGCACTCTACCCAGGGGGACAGCTTGAGGCTCTGTCTCAAAAAAAAGGGAAGAACAAGCCAAATGTCCATTAATGTTACTGAAAGTTCAGTATTTGTCCCCTAAAGCCTCATCAGAAAAAGAGGGACAAGCAGCTTGGGAAGAAGAAACAAGAAGTTTATTACTTTGTGGTCAAAAGAGGAAAATGGCTGATAATGGTCTCAAAATCCAAATTCCTGCTTCTGAGCAGATGTATAGAGCTTTTCTTTCTTTCTTTCTTTTTTTTTTTTTTTTTTTGAGACAGAGTCTCACTCTGTCACTCTTGGGAGTGCGGTAGTTTCATTGCTCACAACAACCACAAACTCTTGGGCTCAAGCAATCCTCTTGCCTCAGCCTCCCTGATAGCTGGGACTACAGGTGGCCATGACAATGCCTGGCTATTTTTAAAGATGGGGGTCTCACTTTTGCTTAGGTTGGTCTTGAACTCCTGAGCAAGCAATCCACCCACCTTGGTCTCCCAGAGTGCTAGCATTACAGGCCTGAGCTACCACACCCAGCCTCAAGCACAGAGCTTTTAAAGGTTCTGATCCCAAAATCCCATCTTGGGCCAAGACAATGTCACAGTTTCTGCAAGGTCTTGTGACCCCTATCCAGATTGATCTCATCTTTTTGTTGTTGTTGTTTTTTGAAGTTTTTGGCCAGCGCTGGGTTTGAACCTGCCACCTCCGGCATATGGGGCCTGTGCCCTACTCCTTTGAGCCACAGGTGCTGCCCACATTGATCTCATCTTCACCTAAGATCTCATGACCTACACCAATTCCATCTGAGCCAAGTAGATCTTGTGACCTCCACCCAGGCTATTCCTTTAAACTATCCAATGTGGAAAAAAGAGACTTTCCCAGTCCCTCTTGACCACTGGCCTGAGGCAGGGATATAGGTTTTAGTTCCCAAAAAGTCAAGGAGACAGAAAAAATATTCATGTATCTTTTTGAGACAGAGTCTCACTCTGTCACCCTAGGTAGAGTGCCATGGTGTTATAGCTCCCAGTAGCCTCAAACTCTTGGGCTTAAGCAATCTTCTTGTGGGACTACAGGCACCCACCACAATGCCTAGCTAGCAGGAAACACTTTTTCCCTTGTTTTTTTCAGGCCATTCCCTCTGCAACATTAACTGGTGAAGAGATATACAAAACATGACATATTCATACAGTGGAATATTATTTGGCCATAAAGAGGAATGAACACATGCTGCCAACAAGCTGAATGAACCTTAAAAGCATCAGGCTAAGTGAAAGAAGCCGATCACAAGAGGGGAGACACGATGCCAGGTGAGGTGGCTCACACCTGTAATCCTAACCAATCACAAAAGGGGAGACACGATGCCAGGTGAGGTGGCTCACACCTGTAATCCTAACCAATCACAGAAGGTGAGACATGACACTAGGCAAGGTGGCTCAGGCCTGTAATCCTAACCAATCACAAAAGGCGAGACATGATGCCAGGCAAGGTGGCTCATGCCTATAATCCTAACCAATCACAAAAGGGGAGACATGACGCCAGGCGAGGTGGCTGTAATCCTGTAATCACACCTGTAATTCTAACCAATCACAAAAGGCAAGAGATGATGCTAGGCCAGGTGGCTCATACCTGTAATCCCAGCACTCCGGGAAGCTAAGGCGGGTGGATTGCTTGAGCTCACCAGTTCGAGACGAGACTGAGCAAAAAGTGAGACCCAGTCTCTACTAAAAAAATAAAAAAACTGAGGCAAGAAGATATGGAAGTTGCTGTGGGCTGTGATGCCACGGCATTCTACCCAGGGCGACAGCTTGAGACTCTGTCTCAAACAAAAAAACAAACAAAAGGCAAGATAGTGTATGATCCCAATTATACAAAATGTCCAAAACAGGCAAATCTACAGAGACAAAAAGGAGAGTAGTGGTCACCTAGGACTGGAGGAACTGAGGGAAAATGCAGAGTGGCCCCCCCTAACAGGTACAGGTTTTCTTTATGGAGTGAGGAATATGATATGTTGTATAACTTTGTGAATATGATAAAAAACATTGTACATCTTAAAGGGGTGAGTTGTATGCTATATCAATAAAGTTGCTAGAACAAAATAACACAAAGAATCTTTTTTTTTTT
>NW_003852489.1:4058950-4063470 GCF_000181295.1 Otolemur garnettii
TTTTTTTTTTTTTAAAGAGACATAGTTTCACTTTGTTGCCCTGGGTAGAGTCCTGTGGCGTCACAGCTCTCAGCAACCACCAACTCTTAGGCTTAGGCAATTCTCTTGCCTCAGCCTCCTGAGTATCTGGGAATACAGTGCCCACCACAACGCCCAGCTATTTTTTTTGTTGTTGCAGTTTGGCTGGGGATGGGTTCAAACCCACCACCCTTGGTATATGGGGCCGACACCCTACTCACTGAGCCACAGGCACCGCCCAATTTTTTCTATTTTTAGTAGAGGCTGGTCTCAAACTCCTAATTTCAAATAATCCTCTCACCTTGTCCTCCTAGAACATTAGGATTACAGGCATGAGCTACTTTACCTGGCCAAGAGACCAACACTCTTTTCAGAAATTCACCAACTTCTCAAAGCTTTTCAGTAAGATGGTACAGAGAGCTAAGCAGGTCCATAGGAAGGTTTTAGAGATGAGAAAGACAAGAGATCAGGCAGAGGAGAGGAAATAGTGAAGAATAAGGGGCAGCGCCTGTGGCTCAGTGGGTAGGGTGCCGGCCCCATATACCAAGGGTCCCGAGTTCAAACCCAGGCCCTGCCAAACTGCAATTAAAAAAAAAATAGCTGGGTATCGTGGCAGACGCCTGTAGTCCCAGCTACTCGGGAGGCTGAGGCAAGAGGATTGCCTAAGCCCAGGAGTTGGAGGTTGCTGTGAGCTGTGATGCCACAGCACTCTACCAAGGATGATAAAGTGAGACTCTGTCTCAAAAAAAAGAATAAACTTTGAGGCTTTCAGAATATAGTAAAAATTTCCTACAAACAACACACAGGGAGAAAAATACCCAGTGGATTTCTTCTGTAGTGAGGTGAGCCTTCTGCAGAGTAAGTAGGCTGGAACACACTTCCCAGCTGATGTGCGAGGACTTGGTTCATATCACTGAAGGAGATCTGCCTGATCTTCATCAGTTTCGCACATATTTTATGGACAGCATCATTCTCGTGAACAAGCAGGGCATCTGAAGATCGGTACAAGTGAGAAAGAGTCAAAATGGAGTTGTAGTTCTGAACAATAACCTGGAGAGGAAAAGGTCAGAAGTAAGAAAGGGAGGAGAGAATCTGCCTGTGGTAGACTCTACAGGCATTCTGCCTGGGTTCAAATCCTGGCTCTGTCACTCTCTAGCTGTACGACTTTGGGCAAAGTTATTTAATCTCACTATGCCTCAGTTTCTTCATTCGTAATGACCTCCTAAAGTTCCAAGAATGAGTGACATGATGCAAGTCAAGCACTTACAGCAGTGCTTTGTACCTAGTAAGGGCACAACAAACAACTATTACTGACTTGCTTCTCTCATTTCCTATAGCAGGGGTTCTCAACCTTCCTAATGCTGCAACATATTTTCATTGTTAAAAACAGGTCGCGACCCACGGGTTGAAAACTGCTGTCCTATAGTGACTTGTCTCACCTCCGTTTTGTTTCTCCAATTAAGTTGATAAAAAGGAAATGTTCTTATATACAATGTTCCTCCCAATAGAAATAGAAATTATTTGAAGGTTGGCAGTGGTACCATGAACTGTGACATGAGGTCACCGTACCTGTATTATATATTGTAGCCAGAGGGGCATTCTATAGAAAGGGTTTCTGAGAGAAGCAGCAAAATCATTTTCTTTAAAATGTTTAATAATGGCTCAGCGGGTAGGGCACTGGCCCTATATACTGAGGGTGGCAGGTTCAAACCCAGCCCCAGCCAAACTGTAACAACAACAACAAAATAGCCAGGCGTTGTGGTGGGCACCTGTGGTCCCAGCTGTTTGGGAGGCTGAGGCAAGAGAATTGCCTAAGCCCAGGAACTGGAGGTTGCTGTGAGCTGTGACACCACAGCACTCTACCAAGGGCGATAAAGTGATACTCTGTCTCTAAAAAAAAAAAAAAAATTAAAAAGAAAAATTTTTAATAAGGACATCTCATTTGTTTAGAAAATTTGAAGCAAAGTTAAATGAATTGCTCCAAAAGTCCACATTGTATCATCACTCTTTTGAAGCTGTAACTTAACATTTCCAAAGAAAGGGTGAGATCAATCTTTTAATCCACATCTATTTCAAGTGCAAAAAACATAAAACATAGTATTTTCAATTAGTATGTTCATACCTCACCAGTTCGATAAGGCCATATAATCTGATTCATCTTCAAAGAGTTTGAGTACTGATCTTGTAAATTCTGTGTCACAAAGGCTCCTATCCCGGATCCTGTGCCCCCAGCCATACTCATTATGATAAAAAAACCACTCAAAGAGTCACACTTCTCTACTTCCTTCTGGATTAGGTCCAATATAGATTCTTTATGCTTGGGTCCATGGACAGAGTACCTATGCAATGGCAAAAGCAACAAATACAAACAACTTTTAATTTAACCAGACAGACACAATACAGAGAAAAAGATATAGGATAAAAAGGTTTTTTTCCAAAACTATTTTAAGTGAAGGAACTCTCATGAAAGTTATGCATACCCTAACAAAATTTTATTTTATTTTTTATTTATTTATTTATTTATTTGAGAGACAGAGTGTCACTTTGGGTACTTTGAGTCAAACTCTTGGGCTTGGGGCTGGGCACAATGGCTCAGGCTTGTAATCCCAGCACTCTGGGAGGCTGAGGCAGGCGGATGGCCCAAGAATTTGAAGTTGTTGTGAGCTATGACACAATGGCACTCTACCAGGGGTGACAAAGTGAGACTCTTGTCTCCAAAAAAAAAAAACTCTTGGGCTCAAGTGATCCTCCTGCCTCAGCCTCCCAAGTAGCTGGGATTACAGGCACCTACTGCAAGGCCCAGCTATTTTTATTTTTTATTTTTTTGAGACAGAACCTCAAGCTGTCCCCCTGGGTAGAGTGCCATGGCATCACAACTCACAGCACCTCCAACTCCCGGGCTCAAGCAAGTCTCCTGCCTCCATCTCCCAAGTAGCTGGGACCACAGGCACCTGCCACAACACCTGGCTATTTTTTTTCGTTGCAGCCATCATTGTTGTTTGGCGGGCCCAGGCTGGATTCGAACCCGCCACCTTAGGTGTATTAGCCACTTGAGCCACAGGCGCCGAGCCCTGGCTATTTTTAGAGACTGGGTCTCACTCTGGCTCAGGCTGGTCTCAAACCAGTGAGCTCAGACAATCTACCCACCTCAGCTTCCCAGAGCTAGGATTACATGAGTGAGCCACTGCGCCCAGCCTTTATTATTTTCTATTGTTGTACATATAGTTGTACATATTTTGGGGGTACATGTGACATTTTGATATGTGTATACAATGTGTAATGCTCAAATCAGGATAATTTGGACATTTATCACCTCAAACATTTATCTTTTGTGTTGAGAATATTATAATTCTTCTTTTCTATTTTGAAATATACAATAAATTATTAACTATAACTTTCCCTACTATACTGATGAATCCTAAAACTGATTCCTTCTATCTAACCATATTTTTGTACCCATTAGCCAACTTCTCTTCCTTTAGCTGGAGCAGCTTTCAATTATCACGTGGTTATACAAATTTACAGTACAACATAATATTCAATATTCCTAAGAACAGTCTTCAAGCAGTGGTTCTCAAATTGAGTTACATATTAGCATCACCTGGGAGCCTCTCAAATATCCCAACATCTAGGCTTCACTCTAAACCAGTTAAATCACAATCTCTGGAAGTAAGCCCTCGTCATGAGGATGTTCTAATGAACCCCAGGAAATTCTAACATGCAGCAAAGTTTGGGAACTACTGCTCTGCTGTATTCCCTATAACTGGAACATTTGCCAGATATGGATACTGTACTGATGAGAAGTTACTTTGCAGCATGACAGTGAACACAGGAAACAAGGCTAAGGGAGATCCTCTGTTTAATCATTACCTGTACTTGAAGCAGAGATAGGTAGATGGAATGAGCTTTTCTCCTAGATGAAGTCTAATTCCAAATTTTAAAACCAAGTCAAGATTACATGCTAACCACTGTGTAGCTGTAACTTCACTGTTAATGGACTGTGTAGCTGTAACTAAACTGAAAACCATGAGGAATTAGTCTTACCCATATGCCCAGTTGTTTCCAGAACCTTGTTTTTGACAGAAGTATGCATGCTGGCCATATTTCCATCGGCCAGACCGGGCAGCCTTTGACAGTGTTTGATTGATAACTTTAGGCTCCATGTCAACAAGTACAGCCCGGGCAATAGGAACTGGACAGTGAAACAATTCAAAAGAAAAAATTATTTCATATGTCTTATTTGGGTAATTCAGAGCATAAAATTCTAGATCTAGGAAAAATCCCCAGGGGCTGGGAATAGAAAGATGTGTCATACTGCTTAGAAATCCAGGCGGACAGCAGCAGGTATATGAAGATGTTCATGAAGCCCAACCTTCTGTTAAGCAAGAAGAGTCAGCGTGGGCTAAAATGATCACTTGAGTCAGGTCTACAAACGGCAGTTGAAAAAAACATTTAAAAAATCGGTTGTATGTTTACAATATGCCATGTACTGCGTGTGCTGG
>NW_003852489.1:4063504-4064474 GCF_000181295.1 Otolemur garnettii
AGTGGGAGAGAAAACAACACATCAGTACTTAACACAGTGTGACCTGATGTAACCCACAATGATTCCACATCAAAGGAGCAGCACATTCAAAGATACAAAATACCCCGGGTATGAATACAGCTCAGAATTGCTGCAGCTGAGGAAAGAGAAGGAGGTGGTAGAAGAAGTGATGGATGGAGATGGAAATGGGCAGGGTTCAGATCTTGGAAATCCTTGCGGGGATACTAAAAAGCTTGAATTTTATCTTTTAGGCAGTAATAAACCATTCAAAATTTTTAAGCAGGGAAGGAATAATTAGATGTCTTTTTTTTTTTTTTTGGAGACAAGAGTCTTTGTCGCCTTCAGTAGAGTGCTATTGCATCATAGCTCACAGCAACCTCCAACTCTTGGGCTCAAGCAATTCTCTTGCCTCAGCCTCCCCAAGTAGCTGGGACTACAGGCACCCGCCATAATGCCCGGCTATTTTCAGACATGGAGTCTTGCTCTTGCTCAGGGTGGTCTCAAACTCCTGAGCTCAGGCAATCCACCCGCCGCAGCCTTCCAGAGTGCTAGGATTGCAGGCATGAGCCACCACTCTCAGCCTTTACAGGTCTTTTTTAATACAGCAGTGTGGAGGACAGATGTGACAGACACAAGACTCCTGGCAGGGAAAGAGAGGACAAGAGCTAGAACTAAGGCAATATCAGGGAGGGTAGAAAAGGGAGAGCTGTTTCAGGAGATATACAGGAAGTCACAATAAGCAGATCTCAATGTTGATGGTATGTGTGCAGTAAGAGTGAAAAGTTTTAAAGGAGGGCGGCACCTGTGGCTCAGTGGGTACGGTGCCGGCCCCATATACCGAGGGTGACGGGTTCAAACCCGGCCCTGGCCAAACTGCAACCAAAAACAGCCGGGCGTTGTGGCGGGCGCCTGTAGTCCCAGCTACTTGGGAGGCTGAGGCAAGAGAATCACCTAAGCCCAGGAGTTGGGG
>NW_003852489.1:4064580-4069833 GCF_000181295.1 Otolemur garnettii
AAAAGTTTTAAAGGAAAGATAATGAATGCCTTCAGTATGAAGATGGTGCATGTGAGGCTCACATGGGAGATGCCTGTGGAAGTGTCCAATTATTTGTCTAAAGCTTGGGAAGAGAGGCTGGGCTACAGGCTGGAGAGTCACCATTGTAAAAAATGGAGCTAATTATGAGAGTGACTGAAATTGCCCAGAGAGAACTATACAAGTGGGAACAGAGGAAAGCTTGAGATACAATCAGTGGAGAAGAAAAGTACAGAGATTAAGGAGGAGTTTCAAGGAGGGAGTTTTACAGTTAATGTTATCAAATCCAATTGAGACATTAAATGAATTAAGAGAAGAAAAATAGGTTGAGCACAGTGGCATTCACCTATAGTCCAGCTTCTCAAGCTGAGGCTTGTCAATAGCCACTTCTACTCCAGGTTGGACAACAGAGCAGGGACCTGTCTCTTAAAAAAGGAAGAAGAAGAAAAGAATAGAAAAACAGCAGTTGGATCTGGTAAATTAGAAGGTGATTGGAAATTTAGAGCAACTTCAGTAGTATTGAGGGGCAGAAGCACGATTACAGTTGGTTAATCAGGGTTCTCCTTTGAGAATCTTAGATGAAAAGGCAAAAAAATAAGAAGAAATTCTAGTTGAGGGACAAATTTTATTTGGTTGGTTTTAGATTGGTGAGATGGGAGCATTCATGTGTACTGGGGGTAGGATGCCACTGGGAGAGAAAAGGATGGTTAACACAGGAACAAAAGGTCAAGAGCAAAGTCATTCCCTAGTGAGATGGAAAGGGGTGGGGGTCAGATGCCATGTGGAGGGCCTGGCCTTGAAGAAGTAGGCTATGTCAGAGTCAATGAGAGGCTTGCAGACCACACGTACCTCCGTTTTCCTCCTCACTGAAGAATCTTTCTTTGCAAGATGCTCGATAAGCCTCATTCTCTCTCTTAGAGCAGAGACCCTGGGAACTGTGTGAGTCACTAAATAATGTATCAAACACTTCAAAACCAATCTGATTGCCACACTGACCAAGCTGCACCGTCACTATTGACATGCTGAGCCACAATGTAGGACTATTTCCTCAAAAAAGTGAAGAACCTGTAATAGACAAAATATAGGCTTTGAGAACCACTACATTACTCACAGGAACAAATAAAATGCTATGTATATTAATTATACATCAATAAAAATTTTAGAATGCCTCATATATAACGTTGTAAAGGAAACAGCTATATTGTCTACAGAGCCAGTTATTCAAGTTTTTCTCTTGGTCTGTATGGTTTAGGATTTGTGACTGCCTGTATACAAACCCATTCATACACGCCTCAAGTTTCCAAAATATGATTTGTACTCACTATTTCCCTAACCATGCATTTAAAACAAAACAAAATGAATGCTGGTTTAAGCAATCAGTAGTACCATTTTCACACAAGGACACACAGAACGCAGACGTCAATGCAACACTCGTACATCAAATTAACAGTAATTTTCTCTCTTCTAAATAATGGCTCTCTCTATTAACCACCTCTCTAGCCTGCAAACTTTACAAGACATAAGACAGACTCTGTTTACCTCGGGTACAACAGAAAGCGAGATGGTAGTTGGAAAAAGACCAGAACAAGTCTTCATTATTTTTAACAACGAAAAAGGACAATTTTTGATAAAGGCCTCAAATCAGCTCTATGCAGCTCTGGAAACAAGCAGTGGCTTCTGAGCCAGATAATGTACGTATACCCGCAAAGTAGGTATTATTATACTCACCATACAGATAAACTAAGGCTCTGAAAGGTTATGTGACTTCTGCAAGGCCACCGAACTAGCAAACGGTAAAGCCAAGACTCTTCCTTTCTCCATCAGCCCTAGGAACTCCCCTTAAGCCCCAGAAGTTCTCCATTAACCCGGTTCACCGACAGCCTCCGACTAGCCGCTTCTGCCGCTTTCAAACTTCCAAAGACCCGCCTTCTCAATATGCGCATGCTCACTTTCAAAACTAAAAAAAAAAAAAAAAGCTGAGAACGAATGCGCATGTCCCACAAACGAGGCGTTCTGTTGTATATATATTTTTCCCCTATTCCAAAAGTTAATTACGCATGTTCAATTTCAATCTATCAACTTCAGATATGGTACGCATGCTCACTATCTAGCAAACGCTTTTATCTGACGATGCGCATATTTTAGACTCCACGAGTGGCTTCGGCTGGTGTTTTGCGCAGGTTTCTGCCAGTACTTGCCCCCACCCCGCCCCCGGCAATAGTTCTACGCATGTCCATTGCCCACGCCTTGGCTTCATAGAACCCTGTGCGCATGCTCTTTCGCTGAACTTGAGGAGCCAGTCTAGGGCCTAGGCGCAGACGCACTGAGCCTAAGCAGCCGGTGATGGCGGCATTGGCGGCTGTGGTTGCAGCGGGTCCGGGCCCATGAGGCGACGACGGAGGCGGGACGGCTTTTACCCAGCGCCGGACTTCCGAGACAGGGAAGCTGAGGATATGGCAGGAGTGTTTGACATAGACCTGGACCAGCCAGAGGACGCGGGCTCTGAAGATGAGCTGGAGGAGGGGGTGAGGCCCGGGGTCTCTGGGCGGCAGGGGGTGCCGAGGTGACAGGGCCGGGGCGGTGGTGCTGGCGCAAGAACCGCGGCGTGTTCTGGAGGATAGAGTCTCGGCGGGGAGGGGGTCTTGGAGGAGCTGAGGAGCCTAGCTGCCAGAGGCAGGGGAGCGGGCGGGGCGGACACGGCCCTAGGTGTAAGGCCTCTGCGGGACTTGCAGGTGCAGGTCGCGCCCTTAGCCCCGGGTCAGCGCAGCCGCGAGCAATCTGAAGAGGTAATAGAAAGCGCGCGTGGTGGATTCCTCGAGCTGGTGGACCTGAGTGCGGCGGGGTGCGGGTGGTGTGAACATGTGTTGGGGGGAGGAGGGCTGCGCTTGCTGGACATCCCAAAAGTGCAGGTGAAGCGCGGAAGGGTTTCCCTTTGCTTGTAAGATTTCAAGTATTAAATCTTCAGACTTCCCACACCTACCTCTCTCCTCGGCTTGTCGCTCTCTCCTAGGAAGCGCTCAGCTGTTAGAAGTGACAGCTGAAAACTTCTGTCGGGAGTAGCACTGCCGCTGCTCCTACAGCCACCGGGAGTTTTATTTCGGGAGCAAGGGGGCTCTGCTGCGTCTTCCAGGGTTTGTTTGCCTTTTTTTTTTTTTAACCCCTTTCCGTGTGACTTTTTAAAATAGCATTTATGAGGACATATGGCGTTTGTAACTTTTCCCCAAGTTGAAACTGTCTGTATTTTTTCAGAATAATTTATGTAATTTAGGGGTGGAAAAAACCAGTGTTGACAGCTGTGATTTGGTTTGCCAAAAATAAATTGCTTGAACAGAGATTTGTGAATGGTGGTGTGAGGGCTTTCCTTGCTGTAATTTAGGGTGCTAAATTTAGATTTGTTTTTCCTAATGCACAGCTTGATTTTACCTTTGCTGTCTTAATGGTTTGTTATTCTTTGTGAAATATCATTCTTTTTTCAAGATAAATTAAAGAATCACAAATTGCCCGAATTTCAAAAATGGTTTTGCCCTACCAAAGCACTGAGTCTGGACAAAAGGTTATCTATCAGTGACAACCGCATGGTAATGTGGGTTCTAAATTCCATTGTGTCTGTCTGTACCTGGGTTAATGACTGATGTTTGATGTTTGCTCTCTTGCACAGGGGACTTCCCTTTCTTGGCCTCAGCCTCAGTTTTTCTCCTCTAGCATGTGCCCTAATGTTGACAAAAGATTGAGATTGCTATGTATAAAGAACTTTGAACACTTTAAGAAACTAAATGGGCTGGAATAATACTATCGTTTCATAATGAAATTAGACTAAATCAAAATCACATGGTTTAGAAGATGGTTATTGAGTTGGGTGCTTTTTCAACTGATTATTTCATACGGAATTCCATTTAGCTTCTTAACTGAATATAGTGATAACACTACAATTTAAAACAAATGCTACTTTCATTGCATTATACCGCACTCTCATCAGTTATGTTGATTCCATGTGGCAGTGGTTTTGAAGCAAGGCAGAGGAGAAAACTGGATAGAAGGGTGTTTTTTTGCCTACCTTCATTAGTCGAACTGAGAATTTCTACATCATGAGTTTATGCTTTTTTTTTCTTTTTGATACATAGTCTTATTTTGTCGCCCTGGGTAGAGTGCCGTGGCATCATAGCCCATAACAACCTCAAACTCCTGGGCTTAAGTGATTCTCTTGCCTCAGCCTCCTCAGTAGCTGGGACTACAGGCACCTGCCACTACGCCCGGCTAGGTTTATTCTTCTTTGAAAGTACAATACCACATACTGTATTAAGATTCCTGTTAAGAACAGAGACCTTGTTTTTCTTTTCCCTTTCGTTTGTATTTTAGGAACAGTAGGTGTTCCAGGCCTTTTGTTTCACTGGGTACAAGCAAGTCAGATTTTGAAAGAGTATGAGGAGGAGGCCAGAAAAATTGGTAGAAATTGGAAAGAGAAAGAAATGTAGCCAAGACCCTGGGGAGAGGAACTTTGGGGGAAGCGCAACTTTGGGGAAAGAGCAGAGGTAATTAAGGAGGATTTTGAAGAAGAGCCTTCAGTAACATATATCTTACTTAGCAATACTTTTTGGAGTTGTAAATGTTTCTTTTGACTGTGTTTCATTTGACAGTCAAATGTTTCTTTTGACTGTGTTATTCAAGGTATACAAGGGAAGAATTGGCATGAGATTGGATTGGCAACCCAGGGAAGTTCAGTGATATCCAAATTAAATACTCTAAAATAAAAAAATTTAAAAGTAATTCTGAAAAAGGAGAGAAGTTTAGATTCTTAGAAAATCTTACAGTAGTTTCTTTTTTTTTTGAGACAGAGCCTCAAGCTATCCTCCTGGGTAGAGTGCTATGGCATCACAGCTCACAGCAACCTCCAACCCCTGGGCTCAAGCGAGTCTCCTGCGTCAGCCTCCCAAGTAGCTGGCACCACAGGCACCCGCCAGAACACCTGGCTATTTTATGGTTGCAGCTGTCATTGTTGTTTGGCAGGCCTGGGCTGGATTCGAACCCGCCACCTTAGGTGTATGTGGCTGGCACCTTAGGCACTTGAGCCACAGGCGCCAAGCCTAACCTTTAGTTGTTTGTACAAACTTGTTTTTAACATTGGTGAATATCAGAGTAGCCTCACTTCATTTTATAGTAAGGAAACTGAGATATGGAGGGTAGCTCAGGATCACATAGTGGTAGTTTCTTCTGACTCAATTCAGCAAGCTTCATTGC
>NW_003852489.1:4070576-4072960 GCF_000181295.1 Otolemur garnettii
TAAAAGATAAGAAGACTAAATTGATACATTTATAGACAAAATTGAATGTCTGCCACCTGAGTAAAAAAAGACACTGACTAAATATCTGAGAGGAATATGTTAGAACCAGGGCTTAAGAGGTTTTTGTTTGTTGGAAGGGAATATATTTTTTGTTTTTCTATTTCACTGGTGATGGTCTCATTTGGGGCAGTGAGTTGAAACTAAGGGGCCATTTTCCTCCAGAGAATTGCATTAGATTGTGCAAAAGTAGTGGAATCTTCTGTTTTCTGAATCAAGAGAGTAGTAGAAAACTGTAATAACAGTTTTTAAAATCTTTCCTTTTTGATTCCACTTGATTCCCCACAAAGTAATTGTTTTTAAATAATCATGAAGGCTTACTGCACAAGTTTCGGATTAGGACATCAGATTTTTATTGAGCAAAAGTTTAAAATTTTTGAGAAACAAAGTTCTATGTAGATAGTATGTACTGATATTCATGATTATGAGAAAATATAGAAAAATCTCAATACTTATCTTGCTTTGTAATATAAATTTAGCATAAAGTACCAACTATTTTTAAATACTCCAAGATTTGGGGTATGGTTCATCCATTTCTCTCAATTCATCTGAGTTACTGAATCATACCAGGAAATGCGTGAGCAGGCAGATAATTGGTTAATGAATATTTGAATTAAGGATAATTTCACCCATTGTGGAATTATTTATTTATTTTTATTTTTATTTATTTATTTATTGCAGTTTTTGGCCAGGACCGGGTTTAAACCTGCCACCTCTGGTATATGGGGCCGTTGGGCACTGCCCCATTTATTTATTTATTTTTTGGAGACAGAGTTTCACTATGTCGCCCTCAGTAGAGTGCTGTGGAGTCACAGCTCACAGCAACCTCAAACTCTTGGGCTTAAGTGATTCTCTTGCCTCAGCCTCCTGAGTAGCTGAGACTGCAGGCACCTGCCACAACGCCTGGCTTTTTATTGGTGGTGTTGTTACTGCAGTCGTCATTGTTGTTTAGCTGGCCCTCGGGAGGTTTAAACCTGCCAGCCTTGGTGGGTGTGGCCAGTGCCATAACTCCTGTGTTACGGGCATCGAGCCTGGAATAATTTATTTAAATTTTTATAAAATGTGCTCTCATTGGGACCTTAGGCATATTAAATTGAATTTATATACTTTATTTATTTCTTTTTTGAGACAGAGTCTCGCTCTGTTGCCCAGGCTGACCTAGGCCTAGCTCACAGCATCCTCAACTCCTAGGTTCAAGTGATCCTCCTACCACAGCCTCCCAACCTCAGCTGGGACTACAGGCACCAGCCACCAGACACAGATAATTATTCTGTTTTTAGTAGAGATGGGGTGTCACTAGTGCTCAGGCTGGTCTCAAACTCCTAAGCTTAAACTATCCTCCTGCCTCTGTCTCCTGGAGTGCTAGGATTTATAGGTATAAGCCACCAGGCCCAAACTATATACATTTTTAATTTAAAACTTTCCAAATACGAGTGGCACCTGTGGCTCAAAAGGGTAGGGCACCGGCCCGTTATAAGGTGGTGGGTTCAAACCCAGCCTTGGCCAAAAAAAAAAAAAAAAAATTAAAACTTTGCGAATAGTCATTCTAGTGGTCTAGTTTGAAACAGTACATCTTCTGTAGTAGTACCTTAGATGAGTGGAATTCTACTTTGTCAATCATAACGGCACAAAGAAAAGGCCGTGGATCATAAAGCTTGAACATTGCGTATCAATGGTGGGGGGTGGGGGGGGGTCAGGGACTGCCCCCACCGATGGTTTGTTTCACATGTTCTGTTATCCTGCTTAAACAAATGTACAAAAACCAATTTGGTGGGGTCAGTTCCTGACACAGGCACACCTCCACTGAGTTTCCTGTGAAACAGAGTTGTCAGTATGTATAATAATGTTAGCTTGATGCTTCTTGTGTGAGACCTTTCTAAAGGCAACACTAGTAGCAGAAAAGATTTGTACAATGCTTCTGTTCTAGAAGGTAACGGGGGAGGAAGTTATAAACACAGATGCAGGTGGCAATACAGGCCTGGCTAGCTCCGGAAATGAAACATAGCTACAGGGCATGTCTTGTGAGGCTGCTTCAAAGTCATGGCTCTATGTTAACTAGTCTGTGATCTTTAATTTAGAATAAAGTAAAGCTAACATTAAAGAAAAAAATCGATTAGGTAATACTAGTTTTATCACATCTAAGAGAAGTTAGTCTTTTGTCTTTAAAGTGAAGCCATCACAGGTGATTATATAGAGCTAGAGAGATTAAAAAAAAAAAAAAAACCCTAGCCATGACCACCCCCACCTCCCCCACACAGAAGATACTGTATCCAGTTGAAATGGTGAGAGCTTTTTTCTTTTTTTTTTTTGAGACGGAGCCTCAAGCT
>NW_003852489.1:4073338-4083109 GCF_000181295.1 Otolemur garnettii
AGGCGCCGAGCCGAGAGCTTTTTTCTTAATGTCTTTTGAATTATTCTAAAATTTTGACATTGATTGCTTAACGATTTCTAATTTTTAGAGCCTATTTTCAATTAAGTGATACCCTTTTGTGTGTAAACTGAAAGAGTTCATAGAGTATATTCAAGAATACTCACTTAAAGCTCTATGCTATAATATCAACTAAATTTCTGCTGCTAAGTTTTGCTTTTATAATTTAGTGGGAAAAAAAATTTTTTACAGTTTTTTTTTTTGGCTGGGGCTTGGTTTGAACCTGCCACCTATGGCATATGGGGCCAGTGCCCTACTCCTTTAAGCCACAGGCGCTGCCCATTTTAGTGAATTTTAAAATACAGAGTGTCCCAAAGTTCACCTCTAAAATTGTCATACACAGGGGAAATGGGAACTTGTAATTAAATGTACCTTTATTTACAAACTATGCATTACAAAATTTTACAAAATATTTTCTGCATGTTGGCCACTCCTTTATAAAATTTTGCAATGAGTCTCCCCCCCCCCCCCCGAGATAGTCTCCCTTTCACCCTGGGTAGAGTGCTATGGCATCATCTTGGCTCACAGCAACTTCAGTCTCTTGGGCTCAAAAGATCCTCTTGCCTCAGCCTTCCCAAAAGCTAAGACTACAGGCGACTGCCTTGATGCCTGGCTAGTTTTTCTGTTTTTTAGTAGAGACAAGGTCTTGCTCTTGCTCAGTCTGGGTCTTCTGTATCCAGCTAACATTCAATATTTTTGAGAACCAAAATATGATTTTAACATGTATCAGTAGTGCATTTCTTTTTAGGACCCAATAGTATTCCACTGTATGGATAAACTACATTTTGTTTATCTCTTCAAGTTGATGTTCATTTGAGTTGTTCTTTTGGATATTCCTTTGGGTTGTGCATAGGTTTTGGGGGAGGTCTTTTGGGGACAGAATCACTCTGTCATCCTGAGTAGAGTGCTGTGGCATCATCGTAGCTCACAGTAACCTCAGTCTTTTGGGCTCAAGTGATCCTCTTGCCTGAGCCTCCCAAGTAACTGGGACAACAGACACCCACCATGTTGCCTAGCTAGTTTTTCTAATTTTTTTAAAGACAGGGTTTCTCTCTTGCTTGGGCTGGGATGGTCTTGAACCCATGAGCTCCAGCAGTCCATTTGCCTCAGACTCCTGGAGTGAGTGCTAGGATTACAGGCATTAGCCACTGTGCCTGTCCACTTGAATAAAACCTTTATGAATATTTGTGCCTGGGTCTTTGTAGAGTGTGTATTTTTATTTCTTTTGAATAGATACCTAGAAGTCGATTTCTTGGGTCATATGGTAAGTGTATGTTTATCTTTTTAAAAGACTGCCAAACTGTTTTCCAAAACATGCCACTTTACATTCCCACCAGCAGTGTCTGAGGATTCTAATTTCTCTACATTTGCCAAACTGACTTTTCCTTTTGATTATACACATCCTAAGTGGTATCTTAGTATGGTTTGGGTTTGCATTTCCCTAATGACTAATGGTGTTGAACATCTTTTCATTTACTTGTTGTCTTTGGAAAAATACTCAGATCCTAACCCCTTTTTAAAAATTGGGTTATTTGGCTAAGCACAGTGGCTCATGCCTGTGATCTAGCACTTTGGGAGGCCAAGGCAAGAGGATTGCTTGAAGCCAGTAGTTTGAGACCAACCTGAGCAAGGGCAAGACCCTGTCCCTCCAAAAAATAATTAAATATTAGCCAAGTATAGTGTGGCACAGGCCTATAGTCCCACCTACTCAGGAGGCTGAGCCAGGAGGAGTTTGGGGCTGTAGTGAGCTAGGATCATGCCACTAGACTCCAGCTGGGGTGACAGAATGAGACTCCGTCTCTAAAAAACATTAAAATTGGGCTTGGCACCTATAGCTCAAGCGGCTAAGGCGCCAGCCACATACACCAGAGCTGGCAGGTTCAAATCCAGCCCAGGCCTGCCAAACAAAAACAACTACAACCAAAAAATAGAGGGCACTGTGGCAGGCACCTGTAGTCCCACCTACTTGGGAGGCTGAGGCAAGAGAATCACTTAAGCCCAAAGTTGGAGGTTGCTGTGAGCTGTGATGCCATAGCACTCTACCAGGGTGACAGCTTGAGGCTCTGTCTCAAAAGAAAAAAAAAAAAAATTAAGGGGTGGTGCCTGTGGCTCAAAGGAGTAGGGCACTGGCCCCATATGCCGGAGGTGGTGGATTCAAACCTAGCCCTGGCCAAAAACTGCCCCCCCCCCGAAGAAAAACCACTAAAACTGGTTGGCTCAGTGCCCATAGCAAAGTGGTTACAGCACCGGCCACATCCACCGAGATTGGCAGGTTTGAACCCACCCCCGGCCAGCTATACAATGACAACTGCAACAAAAAAAAATCGCCGGGCGTTATGGCGGTCACCTGTATAGTCCCAGCTACTTGGGAGGCTAAGGCAGGAGATCGCTTAAACCCAAGAGTTTGAGGTTGCTGTGAGCTGTGACCCCAAGGCACTCTACCAAGGGTGACATAATAAGACTCTGTCTCCCAAAAAAGGAAAAGAAAGAAAGAAAAACTAAATTATTGCCTTTCCCAAGATGGTTGAAGATTTACTCCCTCCTGTGTTTCTTCAAAGAGTTTTATAGTTTTAGCTGATACACTTAAGT
Source organism: Otolemur garnettii (assembly GCF_000181295.1). Lineage (NCBI taxonomy): Eukaryota > Metazoa > Chordata > Mammalia > Primates > Galagidae > Otolemur > Otolemur garnettii. The sequence goes on from NW_003852489.1 coordinate 4,075,985, forward strand.
TAGGGATGTCTAGCCTGTAGCCTGCATGCCACATGCTGATTATTTGAGGCTTATTTTGCTTATCTTTGGTGTCAGATAATCTCAAAAAGTATGCCTGGACTTTTTTTTGGCTCATTGGCTTTTGGTGGTATTTGTGTATTTAATGTGTGGCCCAAGGCAACTTATTCCAATTTGTAGCAGAGAAGAAAACAGGTTGGATATTCTTTATTAGGCATTTGGTCCATTTCAAGTTAATTTTGGTGCATGGTATAAAGAAGAGACCCATATTAATTTTTTGTTTCTTTTTTGAGACAGAGTCTCACTTTCTTGCCCCCAGTAGAGTACTGAGGCATTGTAGCTCACAGCAACCTCAAACTCTCGGGCTTAAGCCATTCTCTTGCCTCAGCCTCCCAACTAGCTGGGATTACAGGTGCCCACCACAATGCCCAACTATTTTTTTGTTGTGGTTGTCATTGTTTAGCAGGCCCAGGTCAGATTCAAACCCACCATTCCTGGTGTGCCCCAACCTCTGAGCTATAGGGGCTGAGCCCAGCCATCATGACTTTGAACTATTTGAGAGTATTGCTTAACTATTTTGCCTTTGTCTGCCACATCGTACACTGCATATCTTAGACTTGTTGGCATTACTGTTGACATTACATAATTCATAGTATTATGTTAGCTTGTATCAGAAGCATATCATACCAGCACTTAATGTAAAGCATTTGGTTGATTAAATCATACTTAGAATGTAGTGTCTTTAGTTTCATAATATTCAACTTTTAAAAAAATAAATAAATGTAAATTTTGAAGAAAGAATCACTTGGTTTTATTTTTAGATTATTGATGAATAGCCTCTCTAGTTGCAATATAAAATTAAAAATGAAATCCCCATAGTATTATTTGTGTACTTTGTTTTGTTCTTTACCATGTTTCCCTCTTATTTAAATATAGAGGTTTATCTATTTATTTATTTTAGAGGCAGAGTCTCACTTTATTGCCCTCAATAGAGTGCTATGGCGTCACACAGCTCACAGCAACCTCCAACTGCTGGGCTTAAGCAATTCTCTTGTCTCAGCCTCCCAAATAGCTGGGACTACAGGCGCCTGCCACAACGCCTGGCTATTTTTTGTTGCAGTTTGGCCAGGGCTGGGTTTGAACCGTTCCCTCCATCTATTTATGGGGCTGGTGCCCTACTCATTGAGCCACAGATGCCGCCAGGTTTATTTTTTTTTTTTTGAGACAGAGTCTCACTGTTACCCTGGTTAGAGTGCCATGACATCATAGCTTACAGCAACGTCTGTTAAGCTGTGAACTCAAACTCTTGGGCTTAAGTGATACTCTTGCCTCAGCCTCCCAAGTAGCTGAGACTACAGGTGCCCACCACAACACCTGGTTGTTTTTTTGTTGCAGTTGTCATTGTTGTTTGGCAGGCCCAGCCTGAGTGTATGTGGCAGGCGCCCTACCCACTGAGCTACAGGCACTACCCAGCATAGAGGATTTTTAAGCTGGTTTATTTCTTTTATTCTCTTTCAGTTATGAGGTAAAACACTAAACTTTTATATTTTATGTTTATGGGCTGGGCACCCGTTGCTCAGTGATTAGGGCACTGGCCACATGCTCCAGGGTAGGTAGGTTTGAACTGGCCCAGGCCTGCTAAACAAACAAATAAAAAAGCCAGGCGTTGTGTCAGGAGCCTGTAGGCCCAACTATTTGGAAGGCTGAGGCAAGAGAATGCTTAAGCCCAAGATTTTGAGGTTGCTGTGAGCCATGACGCCATAGTACTCTCCTGACAAAGCAAAACTCTGTCTCAAAAAAAAAATTCTGTTTATGAAGTTATTTCTAAAACTTTAACATATTTTTCAGGGTCAGTTAAATGAAAGCATGGACCATGGGGGAGTTGGACCATATGAACTGTAAGTTTATATGAAAAGATTTTCATTGTGTCATGTTTCTTACAAGTTATATTAGTTCCAGTTTATAGCTATCATGTGATTCCAATAACCTGTTCTTAAATATGTAGTCTTTTTTGTAGACTTTGTTTATGAGTTTGGCACTAATACCTGATCAATGTAATAGGATATCCAGAGTTTTGAGATTGTGTATAGTTTTTTGTTTTGGGGGGTTTTTTATTTGTTTGTTTTTTTGAGACCGAGTCTCACTATGTTGCCCTTGATAGAGTACTGTGGTGTCACAGCTCACAGCAACCTCCAACTCTTGGGCTTAAGCGGTTCTCTTGCCTCAACCTTCCAAGTAGCTGGGACTACAGGCACTTGTCACAATGCCTGCCTATTTTTTGTTGCAGTTATCATTGTTGTTTTAGCTGGCCCAGGCAGGGTTTGAACCCGCCAGCCTCGGTGTATTGGCTGGCACCATAACCACTATGCTATGGGTGCTGAGCCGAGATTGTGTATACATTTTAAGAAAAAATTATTTATCCAAATTCAGAGTATAGTTAAGGAAACTGAGTCAATTAAGAATTAATAGTTCAATATAGAAAACCACACTTATGGTGGCACCTGTAGCTCAGTGGGTAGGGTGCTGGCCACATACACCCAGGCTGGTGGGTTCAAACCCAGCCCAGGCCAGCTAAACAACAATGACAACTCCAACAAAAAGCCAGGTGTTGTGGCAGGCACCTAGAGTCTCAGCTACTTGGGAGGCTGAGGCAAGAAAATTGCTTCTAGGCTTCCTCAAACTATGGCCCGCGGGCCACATGTGGTCTGCCTAGGACATTTATTCAGCCCACCAGGTGTTTTTGCTGCCACTGCCTGTCCTGCTTAGCAGCTGACTCATCCTGGGGCCCACAATCCGGTTCTCCAATGGTCTGAGGGACAGTAAACTGGCCCCCTGTTTAAAAAGTTTGAGGACCCCTGGGCCTTAAGCCCAAGAGTTTGAGGTTGCTGTGAGCTGTGACGCCACGGCACACTACCAAGGGTGACATAGTAAGACTCTGTCTCAAAATAAATAAAAACCACACTTGTAACTTTTTCTTACTGAAAATTTTATAGAAATGCTCCTGAAAGTCAAATACCTTTGTTTTGCTTTAATATATCATTCAAACAGAGATTCACGTGGTCTTAAGTCATTTTAGACAAGCTCCATTACGTGAGTGTGGGGATTAATCTGCTCTGTACTGTATTCTCAAGTAAAAAGTCTGGGTAAGAAGTAGACTGCTCTGGGCGGGGCCTGTCGCTCAAAGGAGTAGGCACCGGCCCCATAATGCTGGAGGTGGTGGGTTCAAACCCAGCCCCGGCCAAAAAAAAAACAAAGTAGACTGCTCATGTAGGAAGGATTTCAATGGCAGACATAATTCTGGATTCTTTAAGTTAATTTAATAACTTAAAAAGTCAGACATGGAAAGATGCATGGATAAATTTTAGCAAGAATTTTTGTAGCAGAAAAACTTGAACTAATTGAGTTTTAGAAAGATCCCAGATTTTTTGCTGAAGTTGCCAAATAAGGTTGGATAATGTCTAAGTTCATTGACATTTTGAATGAACTAAATTTGAATAACTAGAAGATTCTTCCTTTCTCAACTTTATAAACTTGTTCTAATTTACCTTAGCTTGTAAGTGGTTGATGCTTATGAAAAAATAGCACATTCAGTGAACAAGCAGGTAATTATCAGACCACCTAATCTTGACTTGCCATGTTATTGAATCATCAGTTTATTTAGAGAACAGATGCTAAATTTGCCGTCATATACTTTTTTCTTCTCTTTCTTAATAGTCTGCTGAAGGTAATTTAATGTTTTGGATTGCATTTCTCTTTCTTAACAGTATGGTCTTTGCAAATTTACTTTTGGTTTTGTTTTTCTTCCCAGTGGCATGGAACATTGTGAGAAATTTGAAATCTCAGAAACTAGTGTGAACAGAGGGCCAGAAAAAATCAGACCAGAATGTTTTGAACTACTTCGGGTACTTGGTAAAGGGGGCTATGGAAAGGTAGGAAGTATTTTTGAATTGAGAACTATTACCTGTCTTGGATAGATTAATTTTTATACCCTGATTCCAGCTGTCATCTTCAATCTTTGTTAGCCATCAGCAAAGGACATGACCATGACTACTTACTTACCTGGTGTAATTTGAGGAATGTACAAAAGTTCAATTTTTCCTCTTCTTCATACCACACATGTAAAAGCCCAGCACTTAAGTAGATTTTCAAATTACAACATCTGACTGGCATGATTTGCATTTACAAATAGAGGCTACTTTAGGTAATGGGTAAATTTACCTGTTCCAACTTTTGTATATATTCAACTTAAGAACAAACCTATAGAACCAATCTTGTTTGTAACCCAGGGACTGCCTTCTCCATATTTGTTGAATAAAGAAATAGGCAACCATGCCAGGCAGAGTTTGTTATTAGAGGATCCATGCTTTCCTTTGGTTAAATGGCATGCTCTTTGACAACAAACTACTCTTTATTTTCAAAGGTCATGACACTTTAAATTGTTATCTGGCACTGAGACCTTAATGTGAATTGGTTTTCTTTGACTTACAGTGTCAAAGTACTGTAGTACTTGGAGCAGGAGAATTAGAAAGCTTAATGAATATAAAAAAGGAGAAGAAAACTTCCAAATTTCACATTTTTGCCCATGCTTTCTAACTTAAGACTATACAAGTTCTGCCCAAGAAAACTTACACCACGCCATTCTCTATCAAAAGACAGAAATTAGATAACTCAATTAAAGTTAAAGAACTGCTTATTCTTTGTATAACATTAATTTTTGCAAAGCACAGTGTTCATAGTTCATTTTTATGCTTAAAGACACATTCTAATCATCCCCCATGTATAACACATGCACTTTAAATCTCACATTTTAAGTGTTGCCTAAAAATGTTTACAGTTGTCTCTTCAGTATCTGCAAGAGGTGGAGAAGGATTGATTCCAGAACCCTTGCAGATACCGCAAATCTGCAGATGTTCAAGCGCCTTACATAAAATGGCATAGTGTTTGCCTGTAACCTATGCACATCCTCCCTCATTTGAAAGTTGATACTTTATTATTTTTGAAAGGTGATACTTTCAAATTATCTCTAAATTGCTTATACCTAATACTTTGTACGATGTAAGTGCTGTGTAAATAGTTGTTATCCTGTACTTTTTGTATTTTTTAAATTGTTGTATAGTTTTTATTGTTTTTTCCCAAAATATTTTTGTCTGTGGTTGGTTGAATCTGCGGCTGAAGAATCGGTGGATTCTGAGGGCCAACTATTTATATTTACCTTTACCTTAAAATGTCTAGTTATATAGTAATTTCCTATCGGCTTTTATTGGGTAGTTGATGTGAAACAAGAACAGTGGCACACCTGGAAGAAATTTATTAACTATTTTACAATTTCTAAGTTTGCTTTTGTGCTTCTGGAAACCCAGATTATAGCTTGTTCTAAGTGAATTAGTATTTTATATACAAAGTACTAGGGAATGCTCATCTTTAGAGATGGTCATTGCCCAACTTTGTCACCAGATGTCAGCAGAACAAATAGGAAAATCTCATGTTTAACAGATGTCACTGGTAAATCTTTACTGTGGTTTGTTCCTTTAGCTGATCATTTTTGCAAGCAGTCCTTCATGATATTATAATAGTTTTTACAAGAATATAAAGTGCTGTATTGTTTGTTTCCTATAAATAGGAATTCAGGGAGTATGACAAACATAGTCTGGCTTTTAATAACATACACTTATTTTTTTTATTCAGGTTTTTCAAGTACGAAAAGTAACAGGAGCAAATACTGGGAAAATATTTGCCATGAAGGTGCTTAAAAAGGTGATTCCCCTACCACCTTTGTTTTTTTCCCCCATACTGTATTCTTAATTGCTATAAAAGTCTGGGCTAAAATTCTTGGTCAGAAAATTATGTTTCAAGCCAGGCACAGTGGCACGTGACTCTACTCCTAGCTACTTGGGAGGTTGAAGCAGAGGATCACTTGTGCTCAGGAGTTTAATGCCACCTTGGCCAAAATAGTGAGCCACCATCTCTTTTTTTTCTTGAGACAGAGTCTCACTTTGTTGCCCTCAGAGTGCCATGGCATCACAGGTTGCAGCAACCTCAAACTCCTGGGGTAAGTGTTTCTCTTGCCTCAGCCTCCCGAGTAGCTGGGACTACAGGCACCTGCCATAACTCCTAACTATTTTTAGAGACATGGTCTCGCTCTTGCTCAGGCAGTCCATCCACCTTGGCCTCCCAGAGTGCTTGGAGAGCCACCATCTCTTAAAAAAAATTTTTTTTTCTAATGCAATTATAATTCCTTTTAGAATGTCAGATGTTTCATTGTTACTTCTGTTATATTTCTGCTTAGTCAGGGTGGAATCTGTTCTTCTCTGAGGTAACTTTTAGCTGTTTCTGGTCTTCACATTTCTAAGTAATAACCATGTACTGCAGTCTTTTAATTCAGCAGTTTTAGAATTATGTCTTAACTTTCTACATGTATTATGATAGTTAAGGATTTTAATCTCATTTATGTCTCCTCCCTTTCTTCCCATCCTCTAATTGTTTTGCTTTCTTTGAATCTACTCTTGTTCTCTTACACCTTCCAACAACTGTAAAACACCTTTTAATCTAATGTTCTTTGGTTAGATGTAGAATCTATCAGTTCTATTTATTTTCCCACAGGCATTTCTGTACTAACTTTCTATCTATTTTTAATCTCTAGACTGGATAGCTCTCTAGGCATAACTATCATTACTAGACTCTCCCTTTACCATAATCCTAGGAATTCCTTTTTTTTTTTTGGCAGTTTTTGGCTGGGTTTGAACCTGCCACCTCCCGTATCTAGGGCCAGCGCCCTTCTTTTTTTTTTTTTTTGAGATAGAGTCTTACCATATTGCCCTCAGTAGAGTGCCATCACATCACAGCTCACAGCAACCTCAAACTCTTGGACTTAGTCAATTCTCTTGCCTCAGCCTCCCAAGTAGCTGGGACTACAGGTGCCCACCACAGTGCCTGGCTATTTTTTTTATTATTGTTGTCGTTGTTTAGTAGGCCTGGGCCAGTTCGAACCCACCAGCCCCAGTGCATGTGGCCGGGCTATGGGCACCGAGCCAGTTCTTGGAATTATTTAGCTCCTTCAGTGATGAATTCTTTGTTTTCTGGATCCCATAGCTTCACTTTTCTTTCTTTCTTTCTTTTTTTTTTTTTTTT
>NW_003852489.1:4083691-4087661 GCF_000181295.1 Otolemur garnettii
GAGCCATGAAGGTGAATTTTTTAGAAAATACTGCATTATTTCAGAATTTCCTTCCCTTTATACTTGTTCATTGAGTATGGTTTTGAAGTTGAAAATAATTTGCAATAAAAATTTTGCTACTTTTTCCTCTATATTTGAGAGTTTCTATTGGGAAATCCCTGGCCATTCTGATTCCTGATGCCTTATAATATGGCATATTTTTCTTTGAAAATATTCGAGATTTTCTGTTTATTCCTGATATTCTAGATTATTATTTTTGGGGGGTGGGGTGGGGGGACAGAGTCCCACTATGTCACCCTCAGTAGAGTGCCCTGGCATCATAGCTCACAGCAATCTCAGAGTCTTGAGCTGAAGCAATTCCCTTGCCACAGCCTCTCAAGTAGCTGGGACTACAGGCACCCACCACACGCCCAACTGTTTTGGTGTTGTTGTTGTTGCCATTGCTATTTAGCCTTAGTGTATGTGGCTGGCGCCATAACCACTTTGCTACAGGCTCTGAGCCAGATATTCTAGATTTTTTTTTTTTTTTGAGACAGTGCCTCAAGCTGTCCCCCTGAGTAGAGAGCTGTGGCATCACAGCTCACAGCAACCTCCAATTCCTGGGCTCAAGCGAGTCTCCTGCCTCTGCCTCCCAAGTAGGTGGGACCATAGGCACCTGCCTGAACGCCTGGCTATTTTTTTGGTTGCAGCCGTCATTGTTGTTTGGCGGGCCACCTTAGGTGTATGTGGCTGGCGCCTTAGCCACTTGAGCCACAGGCACCAAGCCAATATTCTAGATTTTTATAGTGATATATCTTGCTCTGAGTCTTAGTTATTTAGAGTCTCACTCTATTGCCCACACTAAAATATTATGGCCTCAGCCTAGCTCACAGCAACCTCAAACTCAGGCATCCTCAAACTATGGCCCGCGGGCCACATGTGGCCTGCCTAGGACATTTATCTGGCCAGCCCATTGTTTTTACTACTGCTGCCTGTCCTGCTTAGCAGTCGACTTGTCCTAGGGCCCGCAGTCCGGCCCTCCAACTATCTGAGAGATAGTGAACTGGCCCCCTGTTAAAAAGTTTGAGGACCCCTGCTCAAATGATCCTTCTGCCTCCGTCACTCAAGCAGCTGGGACTATAAGTACTTGCCACAATGCTCACCTATTTTTCTAATTTTAGTAGAGATGGGGTCTTGCTTTTGTTTAGGCTAGTCTTAAATTCCTGAGCTCAAGCAATCCGCCTGCCTCAGCCTCCCAGAGTGCTTGGATTACAGGTGTGAGCTACTGTGCTTATTATTTATTTTTAATTTTTTAATCTTAAAGCTTCAGATTTTCAGTTCTAGGAAATTTTCTTATAAGATTTCTTTGATAATTTCCTTCCCCTACTATTTTCTTTTCTCAGAATTGTTATTAGTCAGTTGTTAGACCTTCTGAACTGATCATCTAATTTTTTTAAATCTTTCATTTGTCCATTTCTTTGTCTTATTTACTGTCTTTTACAGAAGAATTTTTTTTCTTTAAGATATAGTCTTACTCTTGCCCTGGGTAGAAGGATGTAGCATCATCATAGTTTACAGTACCCTCAGACTCTTGGACTCAAGCAATTCTCTTGCCTTAGCCTCCCAAGTATCTGGACTAAAGAAGCCTACCAAGATGCCCAGCTAGTTTGTCTCTTTTCAGTGGAGATGAGGTCTTGCTCCTGTTCAGGCTGGTCTTAAACTCTGAAGCATAAGCAATCCACCGGCCTCAGCCTCCCAGAGTGCTGGGATTACAGGCATGAGCCACTGCTCCCGGTCTGCAGTGTTTTTTAAGGCATTTGTGGTTCCTGAGAGCTCTTTCTGTAGCTTTCACTTTTTATAGCACCCTGTTTTATGAGTACAATATTTTCTCTTATCCCTCTGAGGGTTTTAATTATAATTCTTTGAAATGTTCTTTTGTTCCATGCATCATTTCTTTTTTGAATTTCTATATTCTTTGACTTTCATTTAGTTTTTTCCATGTTAGTCTCTAAGGAGGCCTTCTTTAGATGTCTGGTGTCCTTCATTAATTATTCATATTTAAGAGTGGAACTCTGAAAAGCTGGTGAGAAGTTCTGCATATGTAGGCTTCTCTCTTAGGACAGTCAAATGGTAAACTGGCAGTTGACCAAGAACTTCCAAGTAATATTATCTCTCTAGGTCTTCTTTCTAGAGGTCTAGTGGATCATTTGATGCTAGAAAAAAGCCTCCATTATATTGCCTGGAAAAAGCTTTCTGGAGCTGGATGAGAGAGTAGATTAGGGTGACCAGACGTCCTGCTTTTGAACAATTTGTCCCGCCTCCGGCGGCATTTTAAAAAAGTCCCGGTTTTTGGAAAGAATGCACAAACAGGCGGGAGAACAGGAAAGGAATATACGGTTTTCAGTTGCCATGTGGCCATTTTGCCAGAATATGAGTTTTATATTATTTTTATTAATTTTATAATGTTAAACTGTAATAATAACAAATAATTGTTGAGAAGAGTGATTATCAAGAACTGCTTATCAAAGTTTGCATTGTTGTCAGGCCCTGCCAGGCCCTGCCCTGCCCTGCCCTGCCCCACCCCCCCCCATGTTGTCCCGCTTTACAAATGTTAAAATCTGGTCACCCTAGAGTAGAGATATTATCTTTCACCTTGTAGACTCAAGTTGAGTTTTTGCTTTAGTACTCTCCCTGTATATATAATCCTTCACTTTTTTTTTTTTTCCTAGAGAATAAGCCTCTTCTTGGGTTAGTTCTTTGACTTAGTGTGGAGATGGGAACTTTTTTGGTCTATCTGTTCTTTATTCAGGCTTTTGGATAGTCTCCCTCCTATTTTTAGCCCTCCACTTTCTGCAGTCTCTCTGAGTCCTCTATCTTTAATTTCTTTCTTTCTTTTCTTTTTTTTTTTTTTTTTTTTTTTGTGACAAAGTCTTACTCTGTTGCCCTGGATAAAGTGTCATGATATCATAGCTCACAGCAACTTCAAACTCTTGGGCTCAAGCAGTTCTCTTGCCTTAGCCTCTCAAGTAGCTAGGACTACAGGCATCCACCGTAACACCCAGCTACACCCAGCTAGTTTTTCTATTTTTAGTAGAGATGGAGTCTGGCTCTTGTTCAGACTGGTCTCGAACTTGTGAGCTCAGGATCCATATGCCTTGGCTTCCCAGAGTGCTAGGATTATAGACACGAGCCCTGGAACCTGGACTTTAATTTCCTTTTTAAAAAATATTTCCCCTTAATTTTTTAATTTTACCAGTATTCCATAGATGGAATCAACTTATTTTGTTTTATTCCTCCTTGTAAGCACTTGAGTTTGATCTCACCCCACTCTCCTAAGTCATAGATGAGGGCTTTAGCCCCACTTTATCTTTATCTTTTGAGTGTGGGGTTCCATGTATTTACTGCTTTTACTAAAGGTGAATTATGTGTTTTCAGTTTCTTTCTATTTTTTTGTAGAGACAGTGTCTCACTTTATCGCCCTCGGTAGAGTGCCATGGCATCACACAGCTCACAGCAACTTCCAACTCCTGGGCTTAGGCAATTCTCTTGCCTCAACCTCCCAAGTACCTGGGACTATAGGTGCCCACCACAATGCCCAGCTATTTTTTTGTTGCAGTTTGGCTGGGGCTGGGTTTAAACCTGCCACCCTTGGTATATGGGTCTGGCGCCCTACCCACTGACCCACAGGCACTGCCCATTTTCAGTTTCTTTGGTTTTTTTTGTTTTTTGCAGTTTTTGGCCAGGGCTGGGTTTGAACCCGCCACCTCTGGCATATGGGGTCAGTGCCCTACTCCTTTGAGCCACAGGCGCTGCCCCATTTTCAGTTTCTTATTATACTTGTTTGGGATTGATTTCTGAAAAGATTCCACTATCCTTTTTTTTTTTTTTGAGATAGAGTCTCTTTGTTGCACTCAGTAGAGTGCTGTGGTGTCATAGGTCACAGCAACCTTAAACTCTTGGGCTTAAGTGATTCTCTTGCCTCAGCCTCCTA
>NW_003852489.1:4088488-4091636 GCF_000181295.1 Otolemur garnettii
TTAAACCATATAGGTATTGTCAACATAAATTTCTGCTTCAGTAAATTGGAATTAATATCTCCTTTCTAGCTTTCTTTTCTGTTAGAATCGTTTGAGATTAGTGATTTTTTTTTTTAAACTATAAAGCGCTTTGGGTATATAATTGAAAGCAGCATAATAATGCCTGTTCTGGAAATATTGAAAGAATTACTGGTCAATTCCTTTTAATATATCATACATTTAAGCCTGATAATCAGGGTTGATCATATTAGCTGTAATTATACCTTGAGTGAAATATGTGTTTGACACAAGTATCTTTGTGAAAAGAGGAGGATATTGGCTTTTTTTCCTCTCTCGGTGGGAGCAGAGTGTTGGGAGATTCATTGACTCGGTTATTGGTAAATGTCAGGCCTCATTTTTCAGCATAGGCTTCTAAGAGCTAAGCTATTTTGCCTCTCCTTTTGCTTGGTTACCATTATTTCCCACTTTCAGGGGTTTATCTCCCTGTGCCTGGCTAGAGGATCAGATACTGTGTCTTTCCTTGCTATCCTGGAAAACAAGCTCTCTGTAGAAGTAATAAAGTGAAGAAGTTACTAGGGTTAGGTCCAGGGTTTTAATTACTAAATTCCTAGATAAGATGACCGAAGGCTCCCCTTAAGTTTCTTTCTTCAGATTTCATTATGCTGGAGGCAAAGAGAACTAACTCCTTTAATCTGAGTATGTGATAAGAGTATACCACTTTCTAGTCATTAAGATGAAATCAGAGTAGAACCAGGTGTGCCCTTACCTTAAGTGAGTTGTTTGTAGTTGGACATTCTATCTGGATTTATCAGTTCTCCTGGGACTATTGACTTCTTACAGGAATGTTCCCATTTGAGTAGCTGTGTGGTGGAATGTTGAGGAAAAATCTATGAACAACCATCTTTCTATGAGTTACAAAAAAATGTACTCTGTAAGCAAAACAATACTGCCCATGGCATTGGTTGACTCTGCATTATAAATTTCAGAACGTCGGCCAAAGACTTGTGGGTCACAAATTAGCCATACTATTTCCATTCCATCTTTCATTAAACCAGTTGAGAGAACCTGCTATGTGCTGAGCATTATACAAAGTGTGAGGATTTAGCATTTGAGACGAGTGCAGTCCCTGCCTCTCACTTTACTTACTATGTAATCCAGGGGGAAGAACTGATAAAATTATTCTTAAAATTACTCATCTACCTTTTGGTCAAACCCCTTTGTCCTTTGTTGTTTAAACCTAAACCACTTGAAAATCTTTTATTTACCATCTCCTGTTTTTTTCTTAAATTTATGAAGACTTCAATAAGTAGTTGAGTCTTTCCCCCCATGCCCAAGTCTTGTTGTTCCAGGTGTCTTCCTTGTCCTTGGATTGAATAGCCTACCCTTCTAATTCCTTGATGATATCAGCTTTCACCTCCATCCACTGCATCACTACATTCTCAACCTCTGGAAAATCAGGCTTTCATACAACAGTAACTTTTTCACTTCTAATTTTCTTTATTCCCACGATGCCTGTTTTTTTGACCTTAAGCCCTTTAGTTCCTTGACTTTCTGGTCTTTTCTCAAGTTCGTAGCCCTGTTCTTATTTCACTTTCTTCTGAATCCAGCCTAATCAGCATAGTCTGCCTCTTCATTCAGGTGCTAGCCCTATTATGTTCAGGACAGTCCTAATCTGAATCAGCTCACTTGTCAGGGCTCCTTTGTTCCTGTGTCTCAGCTACTGAACATTATTGGCAGAAATCACACAAACCTGTAGATTACTGTTGGGAAAATATAGGATCTAAAACTGTTTGGAGCCTAAGTATTCCCCAGGTATTTTTCTACCTGCCTCTTGATAAATCCTTCCATTCTCTATAGTTCTTTAGAGTCTTTCCATCAGCCTCTCTACTCCTTATAGTCAGCTGCCTCTCTTTCTATTTGAGGCGATCAGATGTGATTTCCTTCAACTTCCTAGTCTAGTCTGTACCCCAACACCATGTTAATCTGCATGTTTAGCTGTCCTTACATCCTTTTCTGTAGTCTCAGTGTTGATGTGTTCCCCTTCCTTTCCAAGACTAATTCTTCTCTGTGTTTTGGAAATCATCCCTTTCTGCCTATTCAGAGATTTTGCTCTCTCACTTGTCCCTCTCTTTCCATCCTTTATTCTGATTTCTTTCTTACTTTAAATATATTCTTGCCTCTGTCACATTTAGCTAAACAAAAACTTCCTTCACTCAAAGTCTTCCTGTAGCCATCACCCTCCTTTCCTCTTGATAGCTGAACTTCTTATGAAGTGGAGTCCACATTGCTATCTCTTCTTGTTATGTTTTATTTATATATTTAATTTTTATTTTTTGGAGGCAGGGTATAATTCTGCTACCCAGACTAGAGTATAGTAGGATCAGCCCATTTTATACTTTTTTATTATTATTCATTGTATTTTGACTTATGACTTTTTTTTAAGAGGCCAAGTCTTGCTATGTCATTTAGAGAAGACACTGCCTATTTATAGGCTTAGTTATAGAACACTGCAGCCTTGAACTCCTAGGTTCAGTCTTCCCACTTGAGCCTCAGTAGCTGAAACTACAGATACACATTACTCTGCCCAATACGACTGTACCTTTTCAGTCAAGCTCAGTCCAGTAAGTCATCAGTAACTTCCCACTTGCTGAATCCAATGGTCTTTTCTTAGTTCATCCTTCTTTTTTTTTTTTTTTTTTTTGAGACAGACTCTTAGTAGAGTGCCGTGGCATCCTAGCTTACAGTAACCTCTAACTCTTAGGCTTAAGCGATTCTTCTGCCTTAGTCTCCCAAGTAGCTGGGACTGTAGGCACCCACCATGACGCCCAGCTATTTTTGTTGTGGTGGTTGTAGTTGTCATTGTTGCTTAGCTGGCCTGGATCAGGCTGGAACCCGCCAGCCTCGGTGCATGTGGCTGGCTCCATAACCACTGTGCTATGGTTCATCCTCCTCTTAGTTCATCCTTAATTACTTCTCTTTTGCGTTGAAGATACTGACCGTCGCATTTTGAAACTCTGCTTCCTTGGGTGCCATGAGTTCTTGCTGTACTAATTCTTCATCTTATTTCTTAGTCCTGGCTTCTCAGACTTCTTCACAATAGCTTATTTAAAAATTTCAAATCTCCCGAGCAGGTCACTTCCTTTTTTTT
>NW_003852489.1:4091778-4092946 GCF_000181295.1 Otolemur garnettii
TGTAGAGACAGAGTCTCACTTACCACCCTGGGTAGAGTGCCGTGGCATCACATAGCTCACAACAACCTCCAACTCCTGGGCTTACGCGATTCTCTTGTCTCAGCCTCCCAGTAGCTGGGACTACAGTCGCCCACCATAATGCCTGGCTATTTTTTTGTTGCAGTTTGGCCAGGGCCGGGTTTGAACCACCACCCTTGGTATATGGGGCTGGCTCCCTACCCACTGAGCTACAGGCACTGCCTAAAATTTGGGGGATTTTTTATGCTTTCCAAAGAGTTGCAGGAATAGTTAAATGATCATCATTTGTTAACATTTTGCCGTGTTTTTTGTTTGTCTGCCCCTACCTTTCTCCTGCCCCCAAATATATCTGTATGTGATTTATGTAAATTCAGATTTTTAATTTAAAGTTTTTATGCTGTACAATTTGAGAATTAGTTTTAAAAAATTATAGTATTTTACCCCTAAATTCTTCAGGTATGTATCTCATGAATGAAGAGATTTTCACACATAAGCACAGTATAATTTATCATGCTTAGGAATTTAACATTGATACGTAATACTGTTTTCTTTATTTTTTTCAGTACTGTTTTCTAATACATAGCACATACTCGTACTTTCTGTTGTCTTAACAAAATCCTTTATAGGCTCAGCACTAAGGCGCCAGCCATGTACGATGGAGCTAGTGGTTTTGTATCCAGTCCGGGCCTGCCAAACAACAATGACAGCTACAACCAAAAAAAAAAAAAAAAAAAAAAAAGCCAGGTGTTGTGGCAGGCGTCTATAGTCCCAGCTACTTGGAAGGCTGAGGCAAGAGAATTGCTTAAGCCCAAGAGATGGAGGTTGCTGGCACTCTGATGCCATGGCACTCTACCGAGAGGGATGTAGTAAGACTCTGTCTCAAAAAAGAAAAAAATTTAATAATATTCTTTGTAGGCCAGGCACATTGGCTCACACCTGTAATCCTAGCACTCTGAGAAGCCAAGGTGGGAGTATCACTTGAGCTTAGGAGTTTAAGACCAGTCAGAGCAAAAGTGAGACCCTGTCTCTACTAAATATAGAAAAAATTACATGAGATTCTCTATAGTTCTTTAGAGTCTTTCCATCAGCCTCTCTACTCCTTATAGTCAGCTGCCTCTCTTTCTATTTGAGGCGATCAGATGTGATTTCC
>NW_003852489.1:4092966-4107396 GCF_000181295.1 Otolemur garnettii
CAGGCACATTGGCTCACACCTGTAATCCTAGCACTCTGAGAAGCCAAGGTGGGAGTATCACTTGAGCTTAGGAGTTCAAGGCCAGCCTGAGCAAGAGCAAGTCTCTAAATCTACTAAATATAGAAAAAATTACATGAGCATTGTTGGGGGCACCTGTAGACCCAGCTACAGCAGCTGAGGCAGGAATATCACTTAAGCCTCAGGAGTTTGAGATTGCTGTGAGCTTGGCTAATGCCATAGCACTCTAGCTTGGAGCAACACAGTGAGACTCTGTCTCAAAAATAATAATAGTAATAATATCCTTTATAGCTTTCAGCTGTTTTTACTTTATTTTTAGACAGTCTCACTTTGTCACCCTCCACAGAGTGCCATGGCATAATAGCTCACAGCAACCTCAAACACTTGGGCTTAAGCGATTCTCTTGCCTCAGCCTCCAAAGTAGCGGGACTATAGGCACCCGCCACAATGCCTAGCTATTTTTAGAGACAGGCTCTCACTTTTGCTCAGGCTGGTCTGGAACCCATGAGCTCAGGCAACCCAGCTGCCTTGGCCTCCCAGAGTGCTAGAATTACAGGCGTGAGCCACTGCGCTTGGCCTGGCTGTTTTTAATATCTAGGATTTATCAAAGATCACACATTGTATTGAGTTGTCCTGTCTCTTTAGTTTACTCAGGAGCCATTTTCTACCTATTTTTATCTTTTATGACATTGACATTTTTTTGAAGAGTCTAGACCAGTTGTTTTGCAGAATATTCCTTGATTTGGGTTTCATGTTTCCTAATGCAATAGTTATAAATTTTAAAAAGGTTAAACACTTCACAAGAGTTACACAGGCACCACTGTGCTATTAGTTCACGGGCTCAGGAGGCACAGTATGTTAGTCTGTCACATAATTTGCTGAGGTAGAGTTTGATCACTTGGTTAAGATGGTGTCCAGGCCGGACTCACACCTGAAATCCTAACACTTTGAGATGTCAAGGTGGGAAGATTGCTTGAGGCCAGGAGTTCAAGACCAACCTGGGCAAGATAGTGATACTTCATTTCTACTAAAAACAAAAAAATTAGCCAGATGTGGTGGTGTGTGCCTGTAATCAGAGCTACTCAGGAGGCTGAAGTGGGAGGATGGTTTGAGGCTAGGAGTTTGAAGTTACAGTGAGTTGTGATCATGATCATTTTACTGCACTCGAGCCTGGGTGACTCTATCTCTCTTCTCTTTTATTCTTTTTGAGATAGTCTCACTTTGTCACCCTTGGTAGAGTGCCTTGGTGTCATAGCTCATAGCAACCTCAGATTCTTGGAACCAAATGATTCTTTTGCCTTTGCCTCCCAAGTACCTGGGACTATAGGTGCCTGCCACATGCTTGGCTGTTATCTTAGAAACAGGGTCTTGCTCTGGCTCAGGCTGGTCTCAAACTCCTGACCTCAAGCAATCCACCTGTTTGGTCCCCCAGAGTGCTGGGATTACAGACATGAGCCACTGTGCCTGGCCGAGAACCTGTCTCTTAAAAAAAAACAAAAAAACTGATGTCCACCAGCTTTCTATTTTATTCTATTCTTTTTCCTTTTATAATTAAGAAGTGTTCTAGGGAGTGATAGAAACTAAGAGTATCTTGTCCTATAATAATGTTGTACTTAATGGTTTTAACATCTGTTTTTTTTCTTGCCCAAATCAAATATTACAATAATGATTCTAAAATGGAGATTTTTCTACTTCAATTTTTTTCTGTATTGTCATTCTTCTATAAAGAAGTTTTTATGCCCTGTTTTAAAATTATTTTTAAAGAATCGGTATGGACCAGCTGCAGTGGTATACTCCTGTAGTCCCAGCTACTCAGGAAATTCAGGAAGGAAGATAGCTTGAGCAATATACCAAGACCCCGTCTTTTAAGAAAGAAACAATTGGTATGAACTTTTTTTTCCTGTGTGTTATCCATTTCTATCATTATTCATTGGTTCTCAAATTTTTCTAGTGAGAGCCCTATTAAAAGCTTTTACATTCTGAACATACCTGTATTTTCTAGTAAACAAACAAACAAAAAGTCTTCTATATCCTTTTAATGTATCCCCATAATTTTTTTTTCTTTTTGAGACAGTGTCTCAACTCACTATGTCACCCTCGGTAGAGTGCTGTAGCATCACAGCTCACAGCAACCTCTAACTCTTGGGCTTAAGAGATTCTCTTGCCTCAGCCTTCTGAGTAGCTAGGACTACTGGGACTACTAGGCACCCGCCACAACAACTACCTATTTTTCGTTGTTGCCATTGTTGTTTTAGCTGGCCCAGTCTGCGTTTGAACCCACCAGCCTTGGTGTATGTGGCTGGTGCCCTATCCACTGGGCTATGGGTGCCATCCCAAGTTTTTGTTTTAAATGGTGGCTTCATATTGATATCCTAATTCCAGTCCAGTTCTTCGTGGTTCATTTTCTTCTCTTAGTGCATTTTTACATCTTTTTTCCACAGTAAGAATCCTGGTAACAATATCAGTAATTCTATTTATTTGTTCAGTTGTACACTGTGTAACAGTTTGACAAATAAAATACCAATACTGCTACCAGCTACAAACCTACTAGGTGTGGTTTAGGATTTCTTTTGCAGTTTTTTTTTTTTTTTAAATACTTAACATACAGGCCTCTACTGTTGTGCAGGCTAAAGTTAATTAAATATCTTTTTTCTTTTTCTGTAGTAAAGTTATTAATTATGTTAATAAAGTTATCAATATTAATAAGTTCAATTCTAAATAATATTAATAACTTATATTTCCCCATCCTTGATTTCATTTTATTTTTGGAATGTATAAAACATGGTTCAGAAATAAAAATCTGTATTTTATAATTGCAATAATTGATTTAGGCAAGAAAAACATTGATGATAAAACCATTAAGGCTTTATTCAGAAGGTATATTCAGAAGTCTTGTTTCCTTTCCTACCCCCCTTTATCATTAGCTTTAGCTTTATCTTAGCTGTGTTCATTTTTGTAGATATAAGCAGATCCTTACACATATTCTCACTTCCCCTTTCTTACATGAAAGATAGCATACTAGAATGTACTGTATTTGCTGCTGCACTTCATATACTCTTTGGCACTTTGCTTTCATAGAAATATTCTTTATTCTTGTTATAGCTTCTTTTATACAGTTTGCAGATTTCGTAGGTTTCAGCCAATATTCCCGTGTATGGGCATATAAGGTTTGTCTCCTCTTTCACTTTCACAGATAATCCTGTAACTAATAACCTTGTATATTTGCTTTCCATATTGCTAGAGTTATATCATCAGGGTAACTTCCTCGAACTTAGATTTAGCATCTCTTAAACAGTACATGATTTTCTCAAATCTTTTTTTTCCATTCCCTGTTTTTGAATGACCCTATTATCTGTCCTTCTATTTAAGCAAGAAAAAAGACATCGCCATTTCTTCTTCATTAGCAAGCGCAACCTAGTGTATTAATAGCCTCCTCATTAGTCTCATTTCTACCCACACTGCTCCTAGAATTGACTTTCTTAAAGCCAAAAGTTTTCTCATTTCACTCATCTCCACATTCTTCCTTGCTTCTGAGATAAGATTCTAACACCTTTCCCTAGATCCCAGGCCTTCAATTTCCTGGCCTCTACCTACTTAGGCAGCCTAACTTCTAACCACTCTAACCATACTGAACTACTTGTAGATTCCCCAGACCTTTTCGGTTCTATTAACCTCTTTGGCGTTGGAATGCTTTTTTCAACTTTCCCTATTTCATTTTAATACCTTTCAGGATACACCTGAGGTGCCACCACATCTAGGAAGACTTCTTGCCAGGTTCCTCTCTTCACTCATTGTGTCCTTTGCTTACCTCCACTCACTCGTGTTTTTTTCCCTGAAACTTTGGGCTTCTGTGGACAGGGCTTTCCTTCTATGAATGTTCCAGTTGGCACAGAGGCTGGAGCATGGTAGACACTCAACAGTTAGTGAATATACAAGTAAACTTGATCTAATTACAGATTTTTTTAAAGCATCTTCAGGTTTTTATTTACATGATCACTGCAAAAAAAATAATAAATTTAAACAGTGCAGATGTGTATAAAAGTGAGCGTCTTCCATTACCTCATCTCAGTTTCTAATGGGAACTATGATTAATAGTTCAATATTGGCAAGAAAAACACTAAATAGATTTTCCAGTTTCTATAAAATAAAAATGTTCACTATTTTGTTCTTATAGATCATCTCTTTCCCTTTAGGCAATGATAGTAAGAAATGCTAAAGATACAGCTCATACAAAAGCAGAACGGAATATTCTGGAGGAAGTAAAGCATCCCTTCATTGTGGATTTAATTTATGCCTTTCAGACCGGTGGAAAACTCTACCTCATCCTTGAGTATCTCAGTGGTCAGTACTCAGAGTTTGGTGTAATTATTTGCATTTGCTCCAGAAACTGGGTCAGAACATTATTTTTCAGTGGAAAAATGCTTTTTCCCATTGTGATCAAATAGTCCTTAAATTGACAAGTGCATTGAAGTAAGGAATTCAGATGTGACCAAATATTTATATTTGCAGAAATATATAAAGGAAACTTTAAATGCTAAGTTGTTCCTTGTCTGAAATTTTATCATAGTCCCTTTGTAATCAATCAGTTAACAAAATAACAAACACCTAATTGATACAGAACCATCAGATTGTGCAGGGGTAAACTACTGTAGTGCACATAAACCACTAAAATATTTCTTTCTATAGCCAAGCATTGTGGCAGGCACCTGTAGTCCCAGCTACTTGGGAGGCTGAGACAAGAGAATCGCCTAAGCCCAGGAGTTGGAGGTTGCTGTGAGCTGTGACGCCATAGCACTCTACCCAGGGTGATAAAGTGAGATTCTATCTCTACAAAAAAAATTAAAAAAAAAAAATTTCTTTCTAAACTGAAGTGGGAACACTTATCCAGGGGAGTGTTTAAGATAGTGAGTGTTTTTAGAATTTTATTTTTAAACAGAGTTTTAGTTTAATGCAATCTTTCTTAGTGGTAATAGGGTATGTAGTTTATTATGGACCATTTCCCAAGGCCCATAACCTCCTAGGAACTTTTTGTTCTGCATATCATTTCTAGATCACTGAATCTATTTCTAGCAAACAAACAGACTAGAGTTTTCTGAGAAACAGATTTCATAGTAGCTTGCGACATAGAATAGAAAGCAGCAGAATTTAGCAACTTTTTTGTGACTATTTCCATTTTTTCTTATAACTTTATTTTGACCTAATTTTAGACTTACACAAAAAAGAAAAGAATTTTCATGTACCCCTCACCTAGATTCTCCATATATTAACCATTCCACCACATTTCTTTTGTTTTATCCTTCTACGCATATATGTATATATGTACGTATATATACATATATAAGCACACAATTTTTTTTTAACTGTGTGAGAGTATTAAAACTTCGATGTATATTTTCTAAAATCAAGGACAGTATCTTTAACTATACTAAAATTATTAAAAATAGGAAATAAACATTGATACAGTAATATCTTTCCTCAATTTCCTTTAAGCTGGAACAGTTCCTAAGTCTTCTTTTGTTTCTTGTGATGCAGACGTTTTTGGAGACTACAGGCAGGTTATTTTGTATAATGCATCAATTTGAGTTTAGCTGATGTTTCCTTAGGATTAGATTCAGGTCATGCGTTTTCGGCAGACCATCAAAGAGACTTTGTGTCTTTCTCAGTGCATCAGATCAAGAGGTACATGATATCTTTGTCCTGTTACTAGTGATGTTAACTTTGGTCATATGTGTAAGATAGTATCTGCTGGTTTTTTCCCCTGGTAAAGTTTCTCTTTTGTAATTAGTATCTTTTGAAGAGATATTTTAAGATTATTTAAATATCTCATCTCTCATCAAGCTTTCACATTCAGTTTTGGCATCCATTGATTCTTGCCTGTAACAATTACCTGTGGTATTTGCCAAGTGATTTTTTCTTATTCTGTCATGCTTCCTTCATTTATTACTTGGCATTTGGACTATAACAAAGAGCTTTCCTTTCTCCCATTTTAAAAATTAATTTTATCCATTTATTTACATCATTGTGGGCTTGTAGATTCTAGGATTTTTCAATAGGATATAACCCTTTAATATCATTATTTTTGTACTTAAATTGTGCCGTACTTTTTACAAGGCCACTGCCAGGTTAATTCAGTTTATTTAAGGGCTCATAAAATATGAAATATGAGCCTCACTAAACCTAGTGAGGGTAGTTTAATTCTACTTACGGGTAAAATGTTAAAGAGACTTTTAATCAAGATATTTTTAAACTGAAGTTTGGAATTTACAAATACTTTTTAAGTTTGTAGATCTAAAGCCTAGAATTCTAAGCTAGTTCTAGTTTTTAAATGTACGTCCTTCACAGAAGACTAAGAATGCTGCTAAAAAGAGCATTCTAGTGCTTGCTTTGGCAGCACATATACTAAAAGAGCATTCTAGGGACTTAGTTTTAAAACCTATAATTTTTAGGATCTGTTTTTTATTTTTAAGAGGCAAATATCTTTTAATTATGGTTAGAAGGAAGCACAAACTCTCTCATTAGAAGTAGGTTGGCAGTAAAAAATTGTTTTATTTTTAAAGTCTTTCCTTTTCTTTACAGGAGGAGAACTATTTATGCAGTTAGAAAGAGAGGGAATATTTATGGAAGACACAGCCTGGTAAGTGAAATCTTTGTGGTCACATAGATTCAGGTAATGATTCATATAATTAAAAGCAAAGCCCCATTCCCCCTGTGGTCAGCAGAATGATTCAGTAAATTGATCTGGAGCCAGGTAGTCACTCAGGACATCAATGGGGAGAAGCAGCTTTGGGACTGGACAGCTATTGGAGGTTACATTATTCCTTTGCCCTCAGCCTTGGGTGGACTGCTCTTCACACCAGTTGTTCCTAACAGAACCATTCTCATTGCAGCTTTCTTTCCTTGAATTGGTAAACTGCCTGTCTTGGCTATGGGTGAGTGTGGTTTTCCAGTGAAACTTTATGTGTGGAACAATGGAAAGTATTAGAACTCATCCCCTCTTTTTTTTTTTTTTTAGACTTTCCAGTTCCCAAGGTACAGTCTTAGAGGTGATAAGCTTGCACCTATCTTGATTATATAGCCAGAATTGAATCTACCCTTCTATTTCTAAAGATAACATCTGCTTCAAATTAAAAATATACACATCCTTTTGTGAAGTGACAGTATCGGGTAAAAATAAATCAGTTTATCCTACACATTAATAGAATAGAAAACAACACTTAAATGTTTTTTTCTACCTTAATTACCAAACTGCATTCCATTGTTTAATTTCAGGCCTTTTCTAACACAGAAGCTGCATTTAAGAGCCTTAGGGATGAAGTGCCCTTTTTTGGAGGAGGCTCTCTGAGCCATGTTGGAGGCTGTGTTTGTGGTCGTGCTGGCTGTGAAACTGCCTCAGTCCTCTAGGACACACCCTTCTCCATCCTGGAGTAATCTGCAGGATTGCAACATTGTTATGCAGCCAGTATTGCAGTGCCTTGTGCTTTTCGAATCCAGACAGGGTTGATTCAGCCCTTTATTCTTTTGAGGTAGATAAATTTGAGTGTCACACAGTTTATAGTTGTGGGCTGGCTGGCAAGAGGGAGGGCAGATATGGTGGGCATAAGCTATCTATAAATATGTAGAGGGAAGAATGGGCTTCTAAGGGTCAGGTTGTGATATAACATATCTTTTGAAATCAAGACTTGATCTCTGATAATAACAAAGTTCCTATTAACTATGGAATTTTAAAGTTGGGCTGGGTGGGAGAAATGTGTTTTGCTCTGAATGATTGTGGGCCTAATTTCTACACAGGCAGAACAAATCATGACCAGTGACAGTTGAGCATAGTCTAGACATCTTTGCAATTTTATTAGTATGTTCTAATGGCAAAATAAAACATTTTGTAGTTTGACTAAAACAAATGAAACATAAATGTCCCCATGCCCTTGGCAGCATCCTATGCCATCTCTTTTCCCCATCCATCTCCCTACCCCACTAATTTGGTCTTTGGTGCATGTCTGTTTCTTTCAAGGAATTTTTGCTCCATACATAAACTGCTTTGGGTAGATTACTTTTTAATTTTATTAAATCACTTTTGTTTCCAGCTTTTACTTGGCAGAAATCTCCATGGCTTTGGGGCATTTACATCAAAAGGGGATCATCTACAGAGACCTGAAGCCGGAGAATATCATGCTTAATCACCAAGGTGGAGATATACCGTAAACATTTCTATAGTAAATAATCATCTTAAAATCTTCCCACACAGGTCATGGCCATTTTCAAAGCCCCATTTTCATCTCTCTGTTTTATACATTTCTTCCCTCAGAATTTGACATCATAATACTTGGGAATGCTTAGTATTTAGATACTTATAGTTGATGAGATTCGAGGGAGTTGAGGATAATAGCTACACAACTGCCTTTTTTGGTGTATTCTTTACTCTTTTTAGCTTTTCTTTACATAATATGTGAACCCAAACATTGCCACATTTTACTGAGTAAAATGTGCTCCTGTATATAACGTGCACCCATGTTTTTGGCCCAAACTTTCAGGAAAATGCCCCTCAAAAGTGGCTGGCTCTCAGCTAGGAGAGACACATTTAGGGGAAGGTTAATGTTCCACCCTCCCACAGCCACTGTCTCTGTGAAGGCTGCCCCTTCCTTCTCTCCTGGGAGCCCTTCCCTCCCCACCATGTCATCATCTACTGCTGAGATGGCCACGTGCGTGGCTGGAAGGGCAAGGTGGGAACTTCTGAAGCTCCCTCTCTCCTCCATGCACTGGGCCTTGGCACTTACCAGTCCCACCAACACCCCTCTCCTGACTGTGATGTGATGCTAGTCAGATGGTGATGTTCCCTGTGGATCTCAGATCCTCCCACACTGGAGCCTCATGCACCATGCAGGCCCCAGCAAGAGGGTGCGGTGGCCCTGGTCCCAAGCCATACCACCTATGTATAATGTGCATCCTTATTTTACCCTTAAAAATTTGGGCAAAAAATGTAAGTTATACATGGCAAAATATGGTAATTTGGGTTTGATAAGTTTTACTTTGGTACCCACTTAATGTAAAAAACAAACCAAAAAAAATGGGCATGGTGGCCCACACCTGTAATCCTAGCATTCTGGTCACCTGAGCTCAGGAGAAATTCAAGACCAGCCTGAGCAAGAGCGAGAACCTGTCACTATTAAAAATAGAAAAAACTACCTGAGTATTTTGGCAGGGGCCTATAGTCCCAGCTACTTAATGGGGCTGAGGCAAGAGGATTGCTTGAGCCTGGGAGTTTGAGGTTGCTGCAAGCTGTAATGCCATGGCATACTATCCAGAGTGACAGAGTGAGACTCTGTCTCAAAAAAAAAAAAAAAGAGAAAACCCAAAAAAAGTTATATTAATGCTAGAAAAAGGAAAAGATTGGAATGAAACCCAGGTATTTGATGTAACCTTGGAAATAAAATGTTTAGTAGGCATCAGTTTTTTCTTGCCATTTGAGACAAGAAACATAAACATCAGAAAGACTGATACTCTTTGTAGGTATGGTTATAGCAGAAAACCCTTGAGTACACCTGCATGCTGCTACAAATAGCTTAATTTACGCTAGAGTATTCTGGGCTGGGTAGAGTTGGCAGTTCTCTCGCACCTTAAAGGTACAACCAGGGAATCCAGTGTGTATAAGGGCCTGGTAGAACTGCTAATCCTTAGCTGTCCACAGAATGATCCATAAGATAGTTAACTGTTTCATACTCGTGGACGGAAAATGGTATATGGACAATAGGCTAATATGAATGTTCCAAATTGTGCTTTCATTCTTTATTTTTAAAGAAGAAATGCTGTATTTAACCAAGTACATCATGGGAATCAGTGTCTTTCCCTTGCTTTCACCCCCTAAAACCTGGATTCTGAATTCTAAGGCATAGGATGGAATACGGGAGTGATAACAGTTAACTTCTTCTTTAACCTGGGTATGTCAGGTGGTCTGTGAAAATCAAGGCCATATTTCTTCTTTATGTATCAGAGTATAGTATATATTTACATTGGAATCAGTAGGCCATTGCCTTTTCTTTTCTCTGAAGTGAACCTGAAACACTAGGGCTCCTGGTTACCTAATAACAGTTCAGCAAAGCTAAACTTGAACTGAAATGATTGTTGTGTAAGGGGGGAAGTTTTTACTTTGTGGACTGGAGATGATTGGCTCATACCCTGTAGCAATGTTATAAAACTCTGCTAACTGGCAGTATTGGGCAGAATAAGCTAACTTGTTACAGTGACATTCTGAGACCGTTTTAAGAACTCTCCAGTTGCAGTTCACTATGTTAAAAAGCTATGTATATGAAGTTCTGTTTTACACCTTTGTTTAAAAGGTGCAGAATATATCTATTAGGGTCTAGGTACTTAAACCAGATGCCTTAAAGAAATTTTCCCAGGATTTTTCTCTTTTGTGATGGTAGAGGATTCTGTGTATAGTTAAAGCTAGAGCCTTAGACAAACTATTTCACTTTCTTCTCTGTTTTTATTTTCTCTTTCGCGGATAAATTATACCATTGGCGAAAGGTTACTTTGCTGTAACCTTAAATAGTCAGCATCATTTTTTATGGTAACACCTCATGAGTTCTTGATATTTTCAAGAAAAGTTTAATGTAGGAGAAGTTAAATTGAAGGATAGGTTATTGTCTTTTAAGATATTTTCAAACTCTACACATTCTCAGAATAATCATGCTGTTGTCTTTCATTGTAGGTCATGTGAAGCTGACAGACTTTGGACTATGCAAAGAATCTATTCATGATGGAACAGTCACACACACATTTTGTGGAACAATAGAATACATGTGAGCTACATGTTAAATGATATGTAACTGGTGTGGGGGGTGATAGCTAATTTTTACCTGGTTTGAGGACTAGGATTTTATGTAGCATCATTGTTTATATGTGGTGTTTAAAAAATTCTATTTCACATGATACACAAATGAGTGAATAATTTTTAGGCATACTATTTTTCTCATTTCAGGGCCCCTGAAATCTTGATGAGAAGCGGCCACAATCGTGCTGTGGATTGGTGGAGTTTGGGAGCATTAATGTATGACATGCTGACTGGAGCAGTAGGTGCACAGTTCAAAGCTGCATGTGTTATGGTCTGTGCTTAGTAGTTACAAGAGCACTATAGCTAATGACCTTTTGTGCTTTTTGGAAAAGTTACTTATCAGTGAAATTATTTTCAAAGCCCAAAGGTTTGTTATCAGCAGTTTAACAATAAGAGTACCTTATGATTATGTGGTATCCCGTACTTTTAAAATCATTTTCATTTAAGATCTACGTCCTGACAGGCCTGTGAAATTGCTATTGAAGATTTAATCCCCTTATTTTATAAATGGAGATATCAAATCACAAAATCACAGCTCATTTATTATCTCACAACAAATTAATGGTGGAAACCCAGACTTCCTTCTAGGACATTGCTGCTTCCTCTGTCCAGTTACTTAAACACTACAGTTCTGCTGGGTGCAGTGCTTGCTGCATGCGTATAATCCCAGCTTCTCGGGAGGCTGAGGTGGGAGGATAGGTTGTGCCCAGTAGTTCAGAGTTGGCCTGAGCAACACACTGAGACCCAGTTTCTGAAAGAAATATAAATTAAAAATCATTTTAAAAGAGAAGCATTGCATCTCTCATGCCACTGCAGCCACCAGCTCTCCCCAAAGCACACGTTCTCTGTGGGCATAACCTGTGAAGGCTGCACTGAAGCAGCTCTCGAGTCCTCAACAAACTGGGAGAAGTTGAGTATGACATTGATATCCCCAACAAGATTTCCACGGACACTTTGCTGGAGACCCTGAGGAAACAGAAAGACTGTTTCCTACCTTGCCCAGAGTAGCAAGGGCTTGGGTCCCCTGGACAGTAAGATAGACCAAAGGGGCAGGATGGTGATCCTCTCCTGACTTCCAGACAGGCCTGGGACTTGGTAGTCCTGCTCAGTGATGGCTTCTCTCCAAAGACCTTTGCTTGCCTGTTCCTTCCTAGCTTCTCTGCAATAAAATCATGTTACTTCAGTTGGAGAGAAAAGAAATTTTTTAAGCAGATTTTTTAAACTGCAGATCTTTAGTAGTTACCTACTTCTCAGCATACATTTCTTTGAGTTTTCTATTCCTTGGGCTAGAGTACAGTGATTGTAGCTTATGGCACCCTCAAATTCCTGGGCTTATGCAGTCCTCCTGCCTCAGTCTCCTGAGTAGCTTGGACTAAAGGCACGTACCACCAAGCCTAGCTAATTTTTCTGTTGCATGTGGAGACTGAGGTCTCTCTGTGTTGCTCAGGCTGGTCTCTGAACTCCTGGCCTCAAGTGATCCTCTCTCCTTGGCCTCCCAAAGTTCTAAAATTATAAGCATGAGCCATTCCATTTACTTCTGATTTCCATGTATAACTAACTGACTAATTCAGGAAATTAGTAATGTTGTTATTTAATATTTGTTTCTGACATGCTAATTTTTTTCATTCTCTTCTATTCTTAGCCCCCCTTTACTGGGGAGAATAGAAAGAAAACAATTGACAAAATCCTCAAATGTAAACTCAATTTGCCTCCCTACCTCACACAAGAAGCCCGAGATCTGCTTAAAAAGGTAGGGTTCTTAAATGGGCACTCACACTACAAGCCTCAGTGACTAGGATTTAAATAGATAGAATTTAATGAATATTTTGAATAAAGAATCATACATAGATATTCCAAAAGACCTGCAGTTTTTTGGCTAACCTGCAGGCATAGACTTGTTTAAAGGGTTCTTTTTTGTTTACTATTTAGTAGTAATTATGTTTTCTTAAGCAATGATAAACAAGCAAATTCTACAAATAAAAAACAAATCAAATTACGAAAGGCTCTTCATCAGTGTGTTTTTTTTCCCCCTCCCTAAAGCTGCTGAAAAGAAATGCTGCTTCTCGTCTTGGAGCTGGTCCTGGGGATGCTGGAGAAGTTCAAGTAGGGATTGGCATGTGTGGCGTTCTGGGGGAAGATAATGCTAATTTTATGTATTTGTGAGGGTTGTATGTAGTTGCGTATAAGTAAGTGTTGCTTATTTTGTGACTTATAAAAAGTTAAATTTTCAGTCCAATAAAGTCTATTCTCTGCTTTGCTTTTTTTTCCTCCCCTAGGCTCATCCATTCTTTAGACACATTAATTGGGAA
The DNA here is from genome assembly GCF_000181295.1 of Otolemur garnettii. Lineage (NCBI taxonomy): Eukaryota > Metazoa > Chordata > Mammalia > Primates > Galagidae > Otolemur > Otolemur garnettii. The sequence goes on from NW_003852489.1 coordinate 4,106,122, forward strand.
GATCTTCTGGCTCGGAAGGTGGAGCCCCCCTTTAAACCTCTGTTGGTATGTATACAGGAAAAGCATGTAATTTGATGGTATCTTGTGGGGAGTAGCCAGCACAGGACAGTCCCTACAACAAAGTATTATGGGGGCCAAAATATGAGTAGCACTGAGGTTGAGAAACTCGGGTCTCATTTTATTTCATTAGGGGTTTGTGAAATGGTCTTATTCTAACTATTAATCCTTTCTTATTAGCTGGAATCCTTCCTTTAGGTCATTAAATCTGAAATGTCCAATTTTGAATCAAAAGTTTAGTTTATTATATCTCAAACAAGAAGCAGTACATGGCCTCAGTGCCTGTAGCTCAAGCGACTAAGGCGCCAGCCACATACACCTGAGCTGGCGGGTTCAAATCCGGCCTGGGCCTGCCAAACAATAATGATAGCTGAACAAAAAAATAGCTGGGCATTGTGGTAGGCGCCTGTAGTCCCAGCTACTTGGGAGGCGGAGGCAGGAGAATCACTTGAGGCCAGGAGTTGGAGGTTGCTGTGAGCTGTGATGCCACAGCACTCTACCCAGTGTAACAGCTTGAGGCTCTGTCTCTAAATAAATAAATAAAAAAAAATAAATAAAAAAGTGTCAAAATACCAGCCATGTCAACTGTCAAATTTTGTACTTAAGAAAATCAGACATAATAATCTAATCTAAACTCTTTCATCAATTGCTTAGTTAAGGTACAATTCATACAGAAAGAAAAGGAAGGACCAATACATGTATTTGATTCCTTCCCAGTTTTCAAAATAATGAGTTAGTTCCCTAGCACCTGTCGGAATTGACCAATGGTTTTTTAAATATATTTGAACTCTTATCATTTTAACATAAATGTGTTTCAGTCCATTGCAGTTTTTGTTGATGCACAATTTTTTTCAGCTTTGGACACTGGCTGCGTCTTCATTTTTTTTCTGATTCATTTTGACACAACCACATAGTGTGATGTTGAAAGGAAAATAAAGAAACTGCTGTTCTGTGCTTATCTTAGATGTTTCCTACCCCACACCTAGAATCAGTCATTTCTTCAAGAAATGCTGGTTCCTTTTAGTGGGAAATAGAATTTAGAGATCACAGTCTGGGCTCTTAAGAGTGGACAGTGTGGCTCGGCGCCTGTGGCTCAAGCGGCTAAGGCGCCAGCCACATACACCTAAGGTGGCAGGTTTGAATCCCCAGCCCAGGCCTGCCAAACAACAATGATGGCTGCAACCAAAAAATGGCCAGGTGTTGTGGTGGGCGCCTGTA
>NW_003852489.1:4107658-4110620 GCF_000181295.1 Otolemur garnettii
AAAAAAAAAAAAAAGAGTGGACCGTGTTACTGGGTTGATCACTGTCTTACACTTTTTATTCAGAGGTATATGTTGTATGGTGGGTTTTGTTTTTGGCTGGGGCTGGCTTTGAACCCGCCACCTCCAGCATATGGGGCTGGCGACCTACCCTTTTGAGCCACAGGCACCGCCCCTCAGAGGTATATGTTGTAAGTGAGCTCAATGTGATCATCTTTTAGTAGTAAGTCAGATTTTCTAAACTGGTATTTATTTCCTATATTTGGGTCAAGGCTCTATCTAACTAGATACACGGAGAAAGAGAAAAGGAATAAAAGAAGTAAATCTGGTGGCCAGAACTTAAGGGAGAGGTATTCTTTTACAAGAAAATAGAACTCATGTAATGTAAAATATTATTTTTGCTCCTTTATAAATCTAAAGGAATGAAATAAGCTATGAGGAGAAACTTCAACTGGACTATCGTACAACTATGATTTGTGCTGTTAGTTTTTCAAGTTTAATACAAACCTGGCAGCAACCAACAGAACAAAGTATTTCTAAACAGGGATTTAGCCAAAGGACTTGGCACACTGAAGCTTTTTGAGAAAGGAAAATTAATATTCAAATTTTTAATAGTAATGATAACTATATTAAAATCCATTTGAGTATATATTTAGGATTGAAAGCTGTAATTTGACCCTTAATACTTTTAACCTGCTTTTATTTTTTTTATTTTTGTTTAGAGACAAGAGTCTCACACTGTCGCCCTGAATAGAGTGCTATGGTGTCATAGTTCATAGCAACCTCAAACTCTTAGGCCTGAGCAATCTTTTTGCCTCAGCCTCCCAAGTAGCTGGGACCACAGGCATGTGCCACTATCTCTGGCTGGTTTTTTGTTGTTGTTGTTGTTGTTGTTTTTAGTCTTGAACTCCTGAGCTCCAGCAATCCCCCTGCCTCAGCCTTGCAGAGGGCTGGGATTACAGGCATGAGCCAACAGGTCCAGCCTCACTTGCATTCTTTTCTACATAGTCTGTGCCTGCCAAGACTATTCTGATATTTTATTATAGTCAACCCCTGTAAATAAAAGCTCTATCAGTGCATTTTATTAATATGTATAATATAGACTATTCATTATTTTCTAATCATTTTGTTTGTATAAAGCAATCTGAAGAGGATGTGAGTCAGTTTGATTCCAAGTTTACACGTCAGACACCTGTTGATAGCCCAGATGACTCAACTCTCAGTGAAAGTGCCAACCAGGTCTTTCTGGTAAGTAAAAAATTTCCATATAGCCATGGGAAATTTAATGTGAGACCAGGTCCTTAAAAGAAAGTTCAGTTTGCTTAATTTGCAGTTCATAATAGGTAGTCTGGCTAACTTTTTTTAAAAAGCCATCCCTTATAATTTATTGCTACCTACAATTTTAATTTTTATACTCCATCATTTCATTTTAGCAGTTGGAGGGAATTCTTTGGAGTGTATGATCTTTCTTTGGATGGGCCACAGATGTGCATCTCAACCATAGTAGTGGGAGAAAAAGAGGTCACTTTAGTACATGTATTTCATTCCTGAAATAGCTATAGATTTTTGGTGCTCTAAACATAAGTCAGGAAGGGATTTTTAATATTAATTGTGAATATTTGACATCAAAATACGTTGGTTCATATGAGATAGTAAATTAATTCTCATTGTAGAAGTATCTATGGATTTATAGCTTGTTTCAGATAGAAAAGCAAAATTTTTAGATACTGATCAATAAAAATGATGGCCATCAGATGACCATCAGGGCATATACTACTTTGCCTAAGTATCATATGTATTTAGGTTTATTTTATTACCATGTCCCATGAACATTCACCTCATTTTGTATTTTTTGTTTCCTTTGCCATTTGTCATTCTTACATCCTTTGTCATTTCTTTTGGGTGTGATTTTTTTCCCTGTTTGAGTTCACTGTTGTTTGTCATTAATTCTCTTCCCCTGCTCCACACACTGCTCATAGTATTGCTGTTATCTTATGGGGTAGGGGGCAAATTCCAAAGTTAGCATGGAATGCAAATTTTGTGTCTCGTCAAAATCACTCTTAAGTTATCATAGTACAGCATGGTTTTGAGTAAACAACATTAAATAGTAGTGATAATTCTATAAATTAGTACTGTGGAAGAATAGAGCACATTTGCAAAATATCTTACAGTATTTTTAATTACATAAGAGATGAAAGATGAGTTGAGTGCATGTCATTAAATTCAAGTGTGATATGTGCATGATGCAAAGTCATTGTAATCTAGTAGACTCGTGTTAGGGAAATGGGCATAAATAACTTTAATTCTGGCATTTTCCTTTTTCTCTTATGTACTACTGGTGTGGAATTTATACCTTTGATAGAGACCTTTTCTTCACTTGACCATTACGGAGTTTCAACTGGTTTGACAGTTTTTCCCCCATAAAAATACTCAGAAACATCTTACCTCACTATAAAGAAATCCAAAGTTGTGATGCCAAAAATTATATAGTTAACCTTTCTTTGCTAAGGTATTATTGAGCTTTAATAATTACTTAAGTTGGATAATTAATGAACATAAGAACAGTTTGTTAGGTAGTAACCAGAACTCTGTACATAAAGTGAATCTCTTTAAAAATTAATAAATAAAAATTAATAGGAGCATACCACTTATCTAAAGATTGTTTAGCAACTTGTTTAACAAATATTTTGAGTCATAGATTTAAAGGGAAATTGAAAGGATTAAGGAACACCCTGATCCTCCTCCTACAGCTTTAGACCACTAGAACATGTGGCAAAATGCCTTGATGTCCTCACATCTCAAAAAGCATACATAACTGCAGAATTGCACTTCACTCTTTGGGACTTCACCAGAGCCGTGGTTAGCTTATTTATTGTAATGATAGTGCTTACTCATGGATTATAATAAGTAGAAAGGAAGATAGAGGACTTACCATTAAAAGAGTAGACATTGACAGCGAGAGAAA
>NW_003852489.1:4111149-4111354 GCF_000181295.1 Otolemur garnettii
AGGCGCTGAGCCAAGAAAATACTAAATTCTAACCCGGTACTGATGCCTATGGCTGTAATCCTGGCTGCTTGGGAGGCTGAGGTAAGAACATAACTTAAGCCTAGAAGTTTGAATCCATTGTACACCCGTGATTATACCTGTGAGTAGCCTCTGCATCAGAGGGAAACCTCCTCTAATTTATCAGTCAGTCCAAATTTGTACAATC
>NW_003852489.1:4111374-4121451 GCF_000181295.1 Otolemur garnettii
TTTTTTTTTTGAGACAGAATTTCATTCTGTCACCCTGTGTAGAGCACTGTTGGCGTCATAGCTCACAGCAACCTCAAACTCTTAGGCTCAAGTGATCCTTTTGCCTCAGCCTCCCAAGTAGCTGGGACGATAGGCACCTGTCACAATGCCCAACTATTTTTAGAGATGGAGTCTTGCTCTTGCTCAGGTTGGCCTCGAATTCCTGAGCTCAGGCAATCCACCAGCCTCAGCCTCCCTGAGTGCTAGGATTACAGGTATGAGCAACCACCCTTGGGCCTTGGTTGCTTATATGTGTGTAGCTAAGAACACTAGAATTTTCTTTGAACTTCTCTTTGTATTTAACATCTTAATATGGAGCCTACATTTTTTCCTTTTTTTCTATTCCTATCAATCAGGAGAATTCTGTTTGCTTTCTTCTTTTGCCTTTTTTTTCCTTTTTCTTTTGATACAGAGTCTTACTTTGTTGCCCTGAGTAGAGTCCATGGCATGGTATCTCACAGCAACCTCAAATTCTTGGGCTCAAGCAAACCTCTTGTCTTAGCTTCCTGAGTAGCTGGGGCTACAGTGCCTGGCAATAGCATTCTGCTTTCTTTAGGTCTTTGCCTCAAGAAATGGCTGGAAAGAAGTTAACAAGTGTGAAAATAAGATTGAGGAAATGGAGAATGTATACACATTGGTGCATCATTCATTGTTTTGATATGTCAGAGACTGAATGATCCCATTTACTTGGTATATATAACAAAATGCCATTCTGTAGCCTGCTGTTCCTGCCTTTCAGGGTTTTACATATGTGGCTCCATCTGTACTTGAAAGTGTGAAAGAGAAGTTTTCCTTTGAACCAAAAATCCGATCACCTCGAAGATTTATTGGCAGCCCACGAACACCTGTCAGGTATTTTATTGTCTTTTCTTTTTAGCCTAGAGAACATTGCTTAAGAAATTTATGCCAACTTACATAAATGAAAGAGCTGTCATATTCTCATTGGTTCACACATGCACAGCATCTACACCTTTAGATGCATATTGTGGAGGTCTAGTTGGCAACTAATCTATAATATGGTTTATCTTCCCTCCTGGAAGAAGCTGCTCTACTGGCAAATGTCCTCTTGCCTTCTTTTTTTTAGCGGTTTTTGGCCTGGGCTGGGTTTGAACCTGCCACCTCCAGCGTATGGGGTCGGCGCCCTACTCCTTTGAGCCACAGGCACCGCCCGCAAATGTCCTTCCTCTTTATCCATTCATTCAACATTTATTGTGCGCCAGTGGCTGTGCTACATAATATGTGTTATATTTGTATATACAAATATATGTGTAATACAGGAATTGTACCTGTCCTGATGAAACTTACAATTTAGTGGGAGAGAGTCACAATAAACAAAGAAGGAGATATAAAAAAGTATATATAATTACAAGTAGTGCCAAGTACAGCGTTAAAAGTGGAGAAAAACAAAGGGGCTTCTACTCACGGTGGTCACAGAAAGGCCTTCCTGGTGAAGTGACAACTAGGACTGAAAAGGGCCAGCCATATGAAAATAGGAGTGTGAGAGTATTTCAGGCAGAAGAACAGCAAGTACAAAAGCCTGGAGGGAGGAATAAAGTTGGCCTTTCTTGGAAAGAACAAGGATGTCTGTGGTGAGCAAGAATGGCAAAGATTTGGAAAAGTATTTTATTTTAAATGCAATGGAAAGCTGTTTTAAGCAAGGGAGAATAAAATAATTAAAAAGTATATATGTCATTGAGGGTTCTTAGAAGTATAGAGGTAAAGAGACAAGTTGGGAAACTCTAGCAGATAGTCCAGGGGAGAGATGGCTTGACTTTTTCCTTTGTGCTAAACCGTATGAAAATAAAATTACCTGAAAATAAATGTCGTGTTACCCAGTTCCCTTTAAATGTAAGGGAAATATTTCTTGTTGAGATGATCCTTGAGACAAATGAATGATAGCTCTTCCTTGTCTTAAAGCCCAGTCAAATTCTCTCCTGGGGATTTCTGGGGAAGAGGTGCTTCAGCCAGCACAGCAAATCCTCAGACACCTGTGGAATACCCAATGGAAACAAGTGGAATAGAGCAGATGGACGTGACAATGAGTGGGGAAGCATCAGCACCACTTCCGATACGACAGCCGAACTCCGGGCCATACAAAAAACAAGCTTTCCCCATGATCTCCAAACGGCCAGAGCACCTGCGTATGAATCTATGACAGAGCAATTCTTTTAATGAATTTAAGGCAAAAAAGATGGGGAGGGGATGTGCGAGCATTCTACACGGTGAAACAAGAAGACTCAAAATGGTAGTCTCAAAGACTGTCATTACACAGAACACTTTGGACAGAGAAAAATATAAACATGGATTTTTAAAAATCAATCAATGGTGCAAAAAAAAAAAAACTTTAGCAAAATAGTATTGTGGAACTCTTAGGCACATCAATTAATTGATTCCTAGCGACATCTTCTCAACCTTATCAAGGATTTTCATGTTGATGGCTCAAAACTGACAGTATTAAGGATAGGATGTTGCTTCTGAATCACTGGTGAGTTCTGATTGTGTCGAAGGAGGATTATCCTTTCATTAGGCAAAGTACAAAATTGCCTATAATACTTGCAACTAAGGACAAATTAGCATGCAAGCTTGGTCAAACTTTTTCCAGCAATGTGGAATCAGAGACAAAAGAAACTTAACAATTGATGTTTTACGTGCAAACAACCTTTTTTTTATATAAATATATATTTTTCAAATAGATTTTTGATTCAGCTCATTATGGAAAACATCCCAAACTTTAAAATGCAAAATTATTGGTTGGTGTGAAGAAAGCCAGACAACTTCTGTTTCTTCTCTTGGTGAAATAATAAAATGCAAGTGAATCATTGTTAACCACAGCTGTGGCTCGTTTGAGGGATTGGGGTGGACCTGGGGTTTATTTTCAGTAACCCAGCTGCAATACCTGTCTGTAATACTAGGAAACAAAAAAAAAGAATCTATTTAATCATTTCTACTTGCAGTACTGCTATGTGCTAAGCTTAACTGGAAGCCTTGGAATGGGCACAAGTTGTATGTCCTACATTTCATCCTTGTCTTGGCCCTGCATTGCACTGGAAAAAAATCGCCACCTGTTCTTATACCAGTATTTGGTTCAAGACGCCAAATGTGTTCAGCCCAAGAACGACGGAAGAGAGTCAGGATAAAATGCATACTAAGGGCGGCAAAGTGAGGGAGATAGGGATGCCCAGGGAAGAGGGTGTTGCTATGGTCTACTCTGTCTAATCTTTTTACAGCATATGGCTAAGCTTTTAAGTTTTACTTATTTTTACTGTTTTGTGTTTACCTTTGATTTCTTTTCCTCAACAGTTTTAAAAAGGAAAAAAAGGTCTAATTTTTTTTCCTATACTGGGGCTACATTTTTTGATTGTAAAAATACTTGATGGCCTTTAAATGAATGTCTTCCACAGTGAATAAGAAAAATTCAGTGGCTTAATTTAGAAAACACATTAACAGGACACTGTTTTTGAAATTGTAACAAAATCTACATACGTGATTTATAGGTACAAAGAATAAAAATAAAGGTAACTTTACCTTTCTTAAATACTTCCTGCCTTAAAGAGAGCATTTCCATGACTAGCTGGTGAAAGGTTTAATATCTGCAGAGCTTTATAAGAATATGTTTCAGTGCATACTGGTATACTAGATGATCATGCAGTTGCAGTTGAGTCTTATCACCTTTTTGTTTGTCTTTTATAATGTCTTCAGTCTAGTGTGCAAAGTCAATTTGTAATATTTTGCAACCCTAGGATATTTTTAAATAGATGCTGCTTGCTATGTTCTTCAAAACTTTTGAGCCATAGGATCCAAGCCATAAAATTCTTTATGCATGTTGAATTCAGTCAGAAAAGAGCAAGGCTTTGCTTAAATTCTAATTAAGAAAGATGGGATGAAATCCTATGACAGTAAACAAAATCAGAGCCACTAGAAATGATTGGAAATACATCTTTTCAATTGCGGCAATAATTGAAAGAATTGATCAAAGTTCATCTTTGAGCAGAAAGCCTTTATTTTTTTTTTTAATCCCTTTAGACCCTCTCCTTCCTTATCGTAGCATAACTGTAGCTGGTAAATTGGAAGCTACAATAATGATAAAGGGCAGAAATTGTACTTAAAGTGCAGATCTTTGTTCTGACAGTTTGTGACTTCTGTAAAAACAGAACCCAAAAAACTATTGTGATATGTCCAGCCATTATTTCAGACTGCAAATGGCTTGTGCTACTCTGGTACTTGTTTTCAAATGTGTTTACTAACTGTAGTGTTGACTGCCTGACCAAATTCCAGTGAAACTTTTACACCAAAATATTCCTTGACAGTCTTATTTGCTAAAGTAACATGTGCACTGTGATTGGCTGGCTATAACCACCCCATAGTTAAAACATTTTCATCATTAGGACAGCCAGCAATAGCGGCAAACACTGCAACTTTTATGCATAGAAGGCATTAATTGCACCATCCACACAAATACATGGTTTTTCTGACTTCACATTTATCAAGTGAAATTTATTTCCCATGCAATGGCAAGTTTTTTGAGAACTTGTGTTTCATAAATGGATATCCCTACTATGACTGTGAAAACGTGTCAAGTGTCACATTAGTGTCACAGACAGAAAGCACACACCTATGCAATATGGCTTACCCTATATTTATTTGTAAAAATCCAAGCATAGTTTAAAATATGATGTCAATATTACTAGTTTTGAGTTTCTAAGAGGGTTCTTTATGATTATGCCAGGTAAGTGTATAAAAGAGATTAAGTGCTTTTCTTTCATCACTTGATTATTTTCTTTAAAATCAGCTATGACAAGATATTTTTTTATTTTATACATAGTGTTTTTTAATTAAAATGTAATCACTGAAGTTTACTAATTTGATTTTATAAGGTTTGTAGCATTACAGAATAAACTGGGATTTATAGACCAGCTGTGATTAACAATGTAAAGTATTAATTATTGAACTTGAACCAGATTTTTAGGAAAATTATGTTGTTTCTTTTTCCCCTTCATGGTCTTAACTAATTTGAATCCTTCAAGAAGGATTTTTCCATATTTTTTGAGACAGAAGATAATTTTGGGGGTGGGGAAGATGCATGTATGATACTCCATAAATTCAACATTCTTTACTGTAGGTAATAAATGATTATAAACAAGATGCATCATAGATAATATACTGAGCCTCAGATTTTATATTTAATATAGGATCTAAATATTTTGACTATTCAGTTAATCATATGATTCCTAGCTTACAAGGGCTAGATCTAAGATTGTTCCTATGAGAAATGTTGAATTTATGAAGACTGGATTTTGAAGCTTTGAAAATAATTAATTTTTCAAATAAAAATATCAGTGTCCAAACATCTACCTTTTTTCATAGAGTAGACACTAGCAACTTGGATAAAACTATCATGAAGTATTTGTCACATATAATCTGTGATCTGTTGCTGATTGAATACAGTACTTTCCTTGTGTGATTCTTAACACTACAGCACAAGTACTATCTCAGTGGATGATCTGGAGTAACATCTGAAGGATGAGTTCATTTATGTTTGTGTTTGCTCATTAAACTATTGTTTCTCTTATGCCAAGTTGGCTTTGCATCTATCACAGTAAATAAATTCTTCAGCTGCCTTATTAGGAGTGCTATGAGGGTAACACCTTTTCTGCTTTTCATCTTGTATTTAGTTTACTGTATTATTTGATTTTGGATTGAATGAATGTAAATAGAAATTAAATGCAAATTTGAATGAAGATAAAGTAGAAGTGATTTTTTTTTATTATCCTCAGATAGGAAGAAATTACTTATCGTACCTATCAGTGTATAATGTTTTTCCCTTAACATGCCAGAATTATTCAAGTTTTCATATTTAATGAAAATGTACATAAGGAATGACAGTTGTAAAACTGTTTCTGCTGAGAAATTGAAGCTATTTATGTAACAAGTTTTAGTACTAGTTTGTTAGATGTTACACATCATGATTTTCAAGTTATGCAAATAGTAGACATAAATTGTTTAAAAGTACATATGACAAGTTAGGTGAAAGCTGGCTTCACATAAGAACACTAAGACGACTTTCTGGTGGTAACAAACAATTTATTCAGCTACATTTGATAATTTGATCTATGTGCACAAAAAAGCATAGTACAAAAATCTATTTTAACTAATGCCTCAGTATATCTACTATAAGATGGGTATTTTGTATAAACCACTTATTATCAAGTTATATGACCCTTGCCAAGGAGATTTCTCTACAAAAGAAAGTTAAATCAACTTTACCTTCTTATAAACCATCTCAGTGCGGGTAAGATAGTCTTTTAGAGGTCATGATCTGAATTCACAGGTTTTTGACTCTGTATTCCCCTCCCTTTTTGTTTGAGACAGAGTCTCACTCTGTTGCCCAAGTTTGAGTGTTGTGGCATCAGCCTAGTTCACACTAACCTCAAACTCCTGAGTTCAACCTATCTTCCTACCTCAGTCTATTGAATAGCTGAGATTACAGGCACCCACAAAATACCCTGCTAACTTTTCTATTTTTAGTAGAAACCGAGGGATGGTTGGGGACGCTGGTCTTGAACTTCTGAGCTCAAGGGATCCTCCCACCTTGGCCTCCCAGAGTGCTAGAATTATAGTTGTGAGTAATAAAACGCCATTCTTGTGTTTTGAACAAGAAGTCACCTTGTTTATCTTCACAAATTGTAATCCCAAATTGCTTTTCTCACTCATCCCCTGTTGTACATATGTACCTAAATAATAACCACAAAGCTGTTGAAGTATCTACAGTGGTCCTCAAACTAGATACTAACTATAACTGAAAGAACAGAAGTAGTTATAACCTAGCAGTATTTATTTGGAAAAGCAGCGTCTTAATGTTCTTTTCAAATTTGGATGGCCATACAGGCATGAAAGTCACTTCCCCTATAGAAAAAGTTGTTCACTATCCTTATTAATCTATGTGCTGGTTTAGCTTTTGCCTTATCAATACTACAAATATGTTTTCTACCTCTGCCTCTTCTTCCCACCATCTTTTTCTTGTGTACAAACTAAAAGAGAGATGGGCAAAACCTTGTACTATAAACCAATATAACAAGTAGCAGTTCTTTAGACTTTTAGCTTCTTGGAAGAAACAAGGGAAGAGAGAAAAGTGCCTCTCCCCTTTTCCACCACCTTGCACAAATTACCTAGATCAGGAGTCCTCAAACTTTTTAAACAGGGGGCCAGTTCACTGCCCCTCCGACTGTTCGAGGGCCGGACTGCGGGCCCCAGGACAAGTCGGCTGCTAAGCAGGCCAGGCAGCATAAATGCTAAGGCGGGCCACAGTTTGAAGACGCTTGAGTCCTAGATGCAAACACACCACACTGTCCAAAGCTCCTGCCTGCCTCTGAGTATACGCTTTAATCTGAATTAATGGTGCTTTGAGGCTGGCTTACATCTGTGATCCTAGCCCTCTGGGAGGCCAAGGCAGGCGGATTGTGTGAGCTCACAGGTTCAAGACCAGCCTGAGCTGGAGCAAGATCCCCATCTCTAAAAAATAGCCAGGTGTTGTGGCAAGCACCTGTAGTCCCAGCTACTCTGGAGGCTCAGACAAAAGAATTGCTTGCGCCCAAGATTTTGAGGTTGCTGTGAGCTGTGACGCCATGGCACTCTACCAAGGGTGACAAATGAGACTCTGTCTCAAAAAAAAAAAAGAAAGTGTTTTGAGTGTAAGATTCTAAAACTTTTCTGGAGAAGACCAGTTATAAGGGCATTCTCAGATATTAGGGCATCTATTGATATTTTGATATTGATATTGATACTGATATTTTACCTTCTATTCAAATCATCAAAGAAGCCAGGTGTTTGAAATTCATGTGACTTATTTTAATAGTTACTTCAAGATACCACATGGCAGTATACAAAAAGCAACATCATGAACAAAGCAAGCTGAAGGCAGGAAGTATGTAATGAGGTCCACAAAATGAATTTAAATCATTTATTCTCGATGATTACTAATCATACTACAGAGAATAATACAATATTAAAATATATCTTCAGTAAATCTTAGAAAATCTGATTGTTACAGATAAAATATAACATTTAGAACTTTCATTGAAAAATACAAATTATGAAAATTTTAAGAATTTTTAGAATACGAATTATAAAAATGCTAAAGAAAAGCCTACTTTCACATAATATGTATCTTAAAATATCTTAAAATATTATGAAAAATATTCTTTATTCTGAAAACAATGTCAGGAAAGAATACCTGAGTTCTCTAAAACCACTAGTTCTAGTTTCAAACTGCTGTTTTGGTAACATCAACAAGGAAACAATTTAACACTGCAATTGCCTGTTGAATAATGAATAAATGTTGCAGATACATTATGTTGAACATCACATATGTTTTAAAACTGTTTTTTCATTTAATCTTTTGATGAAATGGACTACACACCTAAGTCTTACTATATTCCAGAACCATCTGGAAACATTTTTCTTCTAGCCCTGAAAATCCATACTAATGATTTTATTAACAGTACCTGTAACCAACTCATGTTAGTGTTTTGTGGCCTTAATAGCTTATACAGCTTAATATATCTGAAGATGTGATGAAGTGGCTCCATCTTTCCATTTGTTTATATGGTCTGAAATTACAGTTCTGCACAGTGGACATGTTTTCTCTCTGTTAAACCATAAGGTAATGCACTCTTCACAAAATATATGCTGTAAGGGAATTGAGAACTAGATTTTATACTTGATAAACATAAGTTCATCACATTGTAGAGAATGCAAGTAATTTTGGAGAGCATTTTATAAATGAGAAAATGGAGAAAGTTATAACATATTCAAGACATCAAAGAGTAGTGTTAATGGTAAAACCACTAGTGTTCTGACTGTTCTATTTGCCATTTTTAACAAATTAGAAGCTACTCCTAAGTGATACCTTTAAGATTTAAGTATGCTAACAGCTTAATAAAGTCTTTCAGTTACCAGTAATTACCATTAAAGTAACACAATCTAATAACAAGTGTTGGTACTGTTGTTCCAAAAGACTAGTATCCAATTTAAAAATAGCCTGTTTTCCAGTCACTCTGGTATTTTCTGTGGGTTGAATATTTTTCCCCCTTCATGTACTCTTATATATAAAAATCATCAGAACACAAGGACAAAATTTAGCCAATCTACCAAACCCCTAATCATGAAAAAGTATGTACCCTGAATGCTACCTCCACTAAACATTGTAGATTTTTATAATCTTATAATGAACATAAATGTGACTCTTGCAAGTCACAGAGAAGTGTTGTATTTAAGTTGTTTAAAAATACAGTTACCTGACAGATGAGAAGAATTGGCTTCTGAAATTCAGCTTGACATATTGAACAAATATCGTCCACTTCCGAACACTGTCTCTTGCTGGCAGTTACTCCATAACTCTATGAAGATAAGTTCTGTTCAGCAAAAAATTTCTTTATTTCTTATTCCTCAAATGCCTCAGTGATGCTATACTTCTCAAATCTCCCTGCAACCAGGCATTTGAAAACTTTCCCAAAGGATACATTTCAAAGTTGAACCACATACGGAAAATCACATCTTGACTAAACCAAGGTGAAACTGTTAAATAATACCTAATAGAGAGCGGCGGGTTCAAACCTGGCCCAGGCCAGCTAAACAACTGCAACAAAAAATAGCAGGGCTGGGTGGTACCTGTGGCTCAGTGGGTAGGGCACCAGCCCCATATACCAAGAGTGCTGGGTTCAAACCTGGCCCTGGCCAACTGGAATAAAAAATAGCCAGGTGCCTATAGTCCCAGCTACTTGGGAAGCTGAGGCAAAAGAATCACCTAAGCCCAGAAGCTGGAGGTTGCTGTAAGCTATGGCACCATGGCATTCTACCGAGGGTGATAAGGTGAAACTCTGTCTCTAAAAAAAAAAAAAAATTATACAATGTATGGCCTTTTGTGACTGGCATCTTTAACTTAGGACACTGTTTTCAGGGTTCATCCATGTTGTAGCCTGTGTCAGAGCTTTATTCTTTTTATTGCCAAATAGTATTCCACTGTATGATGTACCACATCTT
>NW_003852489.1:4121471-4133790 GCF_000181295.1 Otolemur garnettii
AATAGCAGAGCCTTGTGGTGGATGCCTGTAGTTCCAGTTACTTGGGAGGCTGAGGCAAGAGAATCACTTAAGCCCAAGAGTTTGAGGTTGCTAAAATATCTAACAGGATCTTGGGAGATTGTTAGATCCACTGGATTTCCAAAAGATGTCAGTCCTTCAAATTCAACACAACTGGCTTAAGCAATCTGAAATATAACTATCAGAAAAACTGTATGACCGAGGACTGCCAAATTGAGCCCACTTACCTATGGCAGTGGTTCATAAAGTCAATCCTGAAATTTGCTGGCTGAAAGTAACTCATGTGGAAAGCTTACTTTAAAAATCAATCTCTAGGGGTGCCATAGCTCAGTGGTTAGGGTGCCACATGCTCTGGGACTGGTGGGTTCAAGGGCCTGCTAAACAAAAAATAGCTGGGCATTGTGGCAGGCACCTGCAGTCCTGGCTACTTGGGAGACTGAGGCAAGAGAACTACTTGAGAGGTTGAGATTGCTGTGAGCTATGATGGCACAGCACTCTACCAATGGTGACAAAGTGAGACTCTGTCTCAATTAAAAAAAAAAAAATCGATCTCTAGGCTAGGTGTGGTGGCTCATCCTAACAATCTCGGCACTTTGGGAGGCCAAGGTGAGATTACTTGAGCCCAGGAGTTTGAGAATAACCTGAGCAACACAGAGTCCATCTCTACAAATTTTTTTTAAAAATTAGGCAGGCATGATGGCATTCTCCTGTAGTCTCAGCTACTGGGGAGCCAGAGGTGGGAGAAGCATTTGAGCCCAGGGATTCAAGGCTTCAGTGAGCTATGATTGTACCACTCCGGCCTGGGTGATAGAGTGAGATCATGTCTCTTAAAAACAAAAAACCAGATTTCTGTGTTCCATGCCCATTGATGCAGTGAGTCCAGACATAATGAGATGACATGACCCAGGAATCTTATTTTTTGAAAGGTTTCCAAATGAATTCAATATGAGGGAGACTTGGAGCCCACTGAACAGTGTTCTGCCACTAAATCTAAAAATAATTTCATTTACTGTCCATAATTACCGCAAAAAGAACATTTTGTCCTTAGAATGATTAAAGTTTTACAAAGAAAGTGTAATATCAAATAGTAGCATAACTCAAAGCTGAAGAACGGAATTTTTTAAATTTCTTTTCTTCTAATGTCCTAAAATAAATTTCTCATCTCTTTTAAGGTCTTGACTTCTTCACCAAATTCAACAGAACTTAGTCATTAACTAGACATGACAGTTAAGAACCTTCAGTGAAATCTAGATGAAGTAAAATGCAAATGAGATCAGCTCTACAGAAATGTTTTTTGTTTTGTTTTAAGACAGAGTCTCACTCTGCAGCCCTGTGAGCTGTGGCTCACAAGATCCTCCAACGCTGGCTCGGTGGCTCATGCCTGTAATCCTTGCACTCTGAGAGTCCGAGGTGGGTGGATTCTCTGAGCTCAGGAGTTCAAGACCAGCCTGAGCAAAAATGAGACTTCATCTCTAAAAACAGCTGGGTGTTGTGGCAGGCACCTATAGTCCCAGCTACTTGGGAGGCTGAGGCAACAGACTTGTACTCAGAGTTTGAGGTTGCTATGAGCTTTTACACCACAGCACTGTACTTAGGGTGACAAAGTGAAACTCTCTCTCAAAAAAAAAAAAAAAAAAAAAAAGAGATCCTCTAGTCTCAGCTTCCTGGTAGTCAGCCACAAGGCCAGCTAGTTTTTATTTCTTTCTTTTTTTAAGTAGAAACACATTCTGGCTCTTGCTCAGGCTGGTCTCAGAACTCCTGAGCTCAAGCAATCCACCAGCCTTGGCCTCCTAGAGTGCTAGGATTACAGGCATGAGTTGCCACGCCCAGCCAGCTTTCTATACAAATGAAAGGAAAGGAGATATAAGAACATCCAGGTTTAGTCATGACTTATCTCAACATTATCTTAAGTTATGAGCTAAACTTCTTATACTAAATGTCTAAGGATAAAAACTAAAACATCAAAGGATAAAAATATTAAAAACTAAGATTTTTTGAGACTTGGTAATATTAAAGATTCCTGAAACAAGTTAGGATACTATTAGACTTTCTTGCTGCCAATTTCCCTTCAGTGTGTTATTTAGCAGAGTACACTGCAGATATTTATGCTGACAAACTTTCAAAACATCATTGTTGCCTTGCATTTTGGAGACTCCCTCCAGGCAAAGACATATCCTGATGGGGACTGCCATTTCCCTGGTAAAGTTAACGTGTATATACATCTTTAGAACATCTCAGAGAAACTCAGGAGTATATCAAAGTGTAGAAACAGATCCTCTCTATACTTCTTTTATCTCAGAGGAAGAATATCACGGTATTTTATTGAGGGTACTTCAGCACAAATCCTACATGAATTATAGTAAAACAGCTGATGCTCACGTAATCAATTGAATTAACTTGGACAAAGCTGAACTCTCAATTTCATTGTATCTTGTTTAAGGAAAGAAGTCTGCATAAGATGTAGCAAAACTTGTTTCTATATTGCTAACTCTATCTTAGGGAAAAGGTCCCTGGCCAGTTAGTCTATATAGTTATAGTTATAGACAGAATCCATTTTTATTAGGTTTTTATGGAGACAGAAACTCACTATTGTCACCCTGGCTAGAGTGCAGTGGTGTCATCTTAGCTCACAGCCACTTCAAACTCCAGGGTTTAAGGGATGCTCCTGCCTCAGCCTCCTGAGTAGGTGGGACTACAGGCACCTGCCACAATACCTGGCTAATTTTTTTTTTTTGAGACAGAGTCTCACTGTGTCACCCTCGGTAGAGTGCCATGGCGTTACAGCTCACAGCAACCTCAAACTTTTGGACTTAAGCAATTCTCTTGCCTCAGCCTCCCAAGTAGCTAGGACTATAGGCGCTCACCACAACACCCAGCTAATCTTTTATTGTAGTTGTCCCTGTTGTTTAGCAGGTCCAGGCCGGGTTCAAACCCACTAGCCCAGTGTATGTGGCTGGCGCCCTAACCACTGGGTACAGGCGCCAAGCCCTAATTTTTTTTTTTTAGAGACAGTATCATTTTGTCACCCTCGGTAGAGTGCCATGGTGTCACAGCTCACAGCAACCTCCAAGTCTTGGGCTTAGGCAATTCCCTTGCCTCAGCCTCCCAAGTAGCTGGGACTATAGGCGCCTGCCACAATGCCTGGCTATTTTTTTGTTGCAGTTTGTCTGGGTTTGGGGTTTGAACCCGCCACCCTCAATATATGAGGCCGGCGCCCTACTCACTGAGCCACAGGTGCTGCCCCAAATTCTTTTTTTTTTTTTTAATTAGAGATAGTTTCACTCTGTCACCCTGGGTAGTGTGCCATGTCATCATTATAGCTCAGAGCAACCTCAAACTCCTGGGCTTAAACTGTTCTCTTTACCTCAGCCTCCAGAGTAGCTGGAGACTATAGGCACCTACCATATATCACCTGGGTAATTTTTCTATTTTTAGTAGAGATGGGGTCTTGCTCTTAATTCAAGCTGGTCTCAACCTCCAGAGCTCAAGCAGTCCACCCACCTTAGCCTCCCAAAGTGCTAGGATTACTGATGTAAGCTACCACCCCTGGCTAATTTTTCTTTTGTTAGTAGAAATAGGGTCTCACTTTTGCTCAGGCTGGTCTTGAACTCCTGAGCTCAAGCAAACCTCCTATCTTAGCCTCCTAGAGTGCTAGGATTACAGGTGTGAACCACCAGTCCCCCTGATCCCTGACCAAATAATTGTTTAAGGACCTGATAGACTATAAAACTGAGGATCAAAATCCTGAAATTTGGTGACCACACCTAGGTAAGAACCTTTGAAGCTACTAAATATTAAGTAAATATTGTTGCAATTTGTAACGTCAATAGAGTCACATATTATAAGTGTCACTGGAGCCTCAACTGATAATTAAATTACATGTTGTGAACCTACTTAATACACAAAGAATTGAGCAATGGGGACATTTCCTCCAGTAAGAAAATTCCAAGGGACGTGATTTTTGGTAATGCACTTTTTTCACATACACAATTACAGTGGAAGCATTTTCTTTGTTTCTTTTTTTTTTTTTTTGCAGTTTTTGGGTGGGGCTGGGTTTGAACCCACCACCTCCAGAAGATGGAGCTGGCACCCTACTCCTTTGAGCCACAGGTGCTGCCCAGTTCCAGAAGCATTTTCAAAGGTGCTGAATAAGGAATTAATGAAAATACACAAAGCCACTATCTGTGGATTAAAAAGAAGGGCCTAGCAAGATGGCTGTCGCTTATATACTAGCATTTTGGGAGGCTGAGATGACATCATGACATCTTGAGGCTAGGACACTGAGGCCAGCCTGACAACACGGTGAAACTTCATCTCTAACCAACAAAAAAAACCTGCCAGGAGTGGTGGCACAAGCCTGTAATCCTGGCTACTTGGGAGGATGAAGCAGGAAGGTCCCTTAAGCCCAAAAGTGCAAGGTTGTAGTGAGCTATTGCTCGCCCATAGCCTGACAGGAGGAAAAAAGGAAGAACAACAAAAGCTTATGACAAGATTTCTAAGGAAATATTTATAAGCCTTTGGAAACAAAGCACTTTGCAGAGGCAAGAGACACATTCAAATACATACACACTGCAACAAGTTAGCAGGTAGCTGCCACTGTGCAATTTAAGAAAGTGATTATAGAGATAAACCTCCTGAACCATTATTGACCCAAGTGCCAAAGTACTAGAAAATAATTTCAAAGTAAAAGGAAAGGATCATCTAATTATGAAATCCATACTTGTTAAACTAAAAAAATTTTACAATTAAGTAAAAGTGTTTTTTCCCTTGACTGATAAAACTTACTGGGCGTGTAAAAAATACTCGTAAAACCTGTCTGAAAGTTCTCAGATGTCCAAAAAAGTCCAAAAGCTGGAAGAGAAAATAAGAAATTATTAATTTTAACAATCCTATCTACTAAATCCAAAAATCAAAGCTAGTATCCTGTAAAATCCAACTCTCATATTTACTTAATGCTCAGTATAGATTACAACTAATCATTTTATTCCAAATATAGTATATTTAGAGTGTAATTGCTGGATGTTTTCCTCAATTTATAGATTTGAGCCAACTCTTAGCTGAAGTACATTTAAATAGCTTGAGTAGCAACTGATCAAGATAAACTTAACTATGTCAAGGGCAAAGCAATTTTATCTGTTTCATATAGCCTTAACATTTAGATTTTTTAAGTTTCATAAAGTGATTGTGGAGTTGAGAGGAGCCTTTACTCCACTAGTCTAAGAATTATGTGTACGACAGATGTCACCATTGAGGATGAATATGTTCTATGTCATTTGTTTTCCCCCTTTAGATAATCCAGGCTACGTAGAGGTCCACTCTCTTTCCCCCTAGTAAAAACTAAGAACCAATGGATTAAGATAAATACATATATTCCCTTCTTCCATTTCTAAACAGATACAGAACTGCCATTACTTCAAACTAGGGATATGAAGATAAAATAAATTATAAAAACATAAAGACTAAAGTAGTATGTAAAATCAGTAATCCTATGAATCATTAAATGACGAGTTAATGTTACGTACTTTTAGTATGAGGTAGAGTAAAGCCAGCAATATCCCAAGACTCCATCTTGTTACATTACCAAACTCCCCATAGCTTATGAGGTAACGAAACCAAACTGGTGTAGGAATAAAAGTTCGGTAATACTGACATAATTCTTCTAAAAGCATATACCAGTAAGCCTAAAAAAGAAGGAAAAAGCAAATAGAGCTTCCCAAGCTACTTAGATACACAGCACAAAGCTAATACAAGACTGAGAATATTTGAGTATATTACACACAAATAACTATAACATTAATCTTTATACTGGTTATGATTGACTGACAATCTCAACCTAAATCTCACATATTCCCGTCACTGGGTGATTTGCTTTCAAAAATTTATCAAGAATTACAGTGAAAATATTTTACGTGTACTTCAAATAAAAATTACATGAGTATATTTTTTGCCAACTACAAAAAACATGCAAGCCAATCAGGTTTTTATTGAGTATGGCAAGCCACTGAATAACTGTATACAGTCAATCAGTAATGTTCTATAGAAAAGAAGTATAAACTGAAATAATTCTTTCCTGTGTATGATATGGGGACTGATTTTATTATTATTATGATTTTACCCGAACAGATTAATACTTAGGTTCAAGTCTTTGCCAGGCTGAGATATACAGATAATTAAACTTAGGTTATTTACAAATGGAAGAGTCACTTAGACAAAGATTAAATGGTATTAATGTGGTTTGTTAACATCATTCTAATAAACCGTAAGATAGTTTCTTACCTTGGATTTAAAAGGCATGATGAAAGAAGGCACCAATAAAATAAGGCATTTTAAGCCCATGAAGAGGAATTTCAGAATGAAGTCTGTAATTCCAACAATCCAAAGTACTTCCCAGAAGCTCAAATAGTCCAAAGTAGGACTTAAAAAAATTAAGCTACCAAGAGAAAAACATTTACATTTACGAGAGTAACATGGAAAGGTGTACAGTATTACTAAAGGTTCTTAATTTGCTACAAATACTTTACAAATATATGATGTAAAAAAATATGAATTTGGCAGGATGATGTCAGAGTTTACATAAATAGATTGAAAGATAAGTTTGCTTATTTTAAAGGGACTTTTAAAATATTCGAATTTCAGATCTTCCCTTCATAAAACAAAGTCTTCATAGCTTGTCATGGCTAACGCTTTTTTAGCCTATAAACTAAAAAAACTCATTAATACTAGTTATCTGCCTTTCTTTCCTGACCAAGTCCAATCAGGATTCCATCATCTTTCAACTGTATTGCTTTTGTCAACATCACTAACTCCCTATTTCTAAAAAACAAAAATTTTTTTTTTTTTTTTTTTTTGAGATGGAGCCTCAAGCTATCCCCCTGGGTAGAGTGCCATGGCTCAAAGCAACCTCCAACTCCTGGGCTCAAGCGAGTCTCCTGCCTCAGTCTCCCAAGTAGCTGGGACTACAGGCACCCGCCACAACGCCTGGCCATTTTTTTTTTTTTTTGGTTGCAGCCATCATTGTTGTTTGGCGGGCCCGGGCTGGGGATTCGAACCCGCCACCTTAGGTGTATGTGACTGGCGCCTTAGCCGCTTGAGCCACAGGCACCAAGCCAAAATTTTTTTTTTTTGAGACAGAGTTTCAGTATGTTGACTATGTTGCCCTCAGTAGATTACTGTGGCATTACAGCTCACGGCAACCTCAAACTCTTGGGCTTAAGTGATTCTCTTGCCTCAGCCTCCCGAGTAGTTGGGACTATAGGCACCCACCGCAACGCCTGGCTATTTTTTGGTTGGCGTTGTCGTCATCATTTAGCAGGCCTGGGCTGAACCCACCAGCCTCGGTGTATGTGGCTGGCACCCTAATCACTGAGCTACAGGTGCCGAGCCCCTATTTCTAAATTTCAGAGTTCTCCTCTGTTTTAATCTTTCCTCCCTAAATTATTCTTTATTCTCACATGTCACTGATGGTTTCTTAAGTTTCTTTTGCTGCTCCCCCTCTAACTGTGGACAAGTCCAGTACTGTGCCCTCTTCTCTATTTTCTTTCCCTGGCTAGTTTTGTCCAGTCCTATGCTTTTTAAATATCATCCAAGTGCTGAAAATACCAAAATTTACAGCCTTAACGTTATCCCAAGCTCATGACATATATTTAGAACCACTTTATTAACCGTTCTATTTGGCCTCTCAAATATGTCCAAAACAAAATTATTGATTTTCCCCTCAAAATGAGTTCTTTCCCAGTCTTTCCCAGCCCAATAAAATGTTACTACCATCCAGCCAGTTGCTAAGACAAAACCCAGAGGTCATTCTTGCTCCTTCCCATCCATCTACCCAATCTCATCCATCTGTGTGGTATTGCCTACACATCCCAGATTTGTCCATATCATTCAACTCCACTGAAACCAGGACTTCTAATTATCTGATAAAGCTGAAAATTCAGAAATATTCTCAGCTGACATGAAACTTATCAACTACTGTCTTTTAGTGAGTATTCTTCTAAAAACACAGAAAGACCAACCATAACAACCTAATGGTACTTTCTATATTAATTACATAAACAAAAACTTAGGTGTCAAAAAATTAAATATAGCACTGAGGATATAGAGCCATTTAAAGCTCTCAATCATGAGTAAAAACTGAACTAAAATAGAATATATTTCATGAGATAAGATATATCCAAAGTTCCATGGAATATATGATTACATAAAAAATGTACTTGTGTATTTGGACCTTTAATTACCTGTAATAAAGTGACTGAGAACGAAAGGTGTAATACAAAAGAACAGAAGATCCTGATAAGAATATAAGTAACCAGGCACACTGAATCTTTGAGGACTTTTCCTGAAAAATAAACAATTCCATTACTTTGATTTTGCCAGAATTTTAAATGTTAAACTGTTTAATGACTAATCTATTAACTTAGCACATTTTCTAGATTAATCCTAATAAAATACAGAGTATCTGTTAAGTTGTGACTTAATTTTAGTGAAAAGAACTCTTATAGTAAAGAAATTTTTAAAATACAAGTTTCTTCACTGTATGAAAAACATGACTTATGTTTCAAAGCCAAATCTTCTACAGCTGACAATAAAGGACCCAGCCAAAGCAAACTTCTAAGAATTTTTAAAATTCTCATTAAGTAATTAAGATAATTTGTTTCTATTCTCCCTTTTAAAGTCAAATTTTAAGTTACTAGCTTAATTCAAAATTTTACTAATTTTAAAGTATGAATTATATTTGATACATTCTACTATTAATTTCTAGGTCAGAATGCATGATGCTTTACACAGATATAGCCTTTTCATGTTGCCTGAAGGTGTAATTTTATAAACTCATCTTATTTTTCCAAATGATTTATATGACTAGGATTCTTGTAATTTATGTTATGGAACTCCTTGAGTTTAACTTTCTTTAAGAGAGTCCCAAACAGTTTAACACTCTTTAACACTTTGTATTCAATGATACATTTTCAGTTATTTTGTTTTTATTTGCTTTCTCTCAGCAGAATCTTTTCTTTTCCTTTTTTTTTTTTTTTTGGTTGAGACAGTCTCACTCGATTGCCCTGGGTAGAGTGCCATGAATCCTCTTGTCTCAGCCTCCCAAGTAGCTGAGACTACAGGCATCTGCGATCGTGTCCTGCTAGTTTTTTTATTTTAATAGAGATGGGAACTAGCTTTTCCTCAGGCTGGTCTTGAACTCCTGAGCTCACGTGATCCACTGCCTTAGCCTCCCAAACACTAGGATTACAGGCATGAGCCACTGTGCCAGCCCAGTTATTTTAAATCTTATGGTGAACAATTAAAATTTTAATGATTTATATTACTTAGTATAGTCAAATTAATTCATAAAACATTAAAGTACTTGCCAAATCAGATCAAATAGTATGTTCAAAACCTTTCAGTTCTGGCTCGGCCGCCTATAGCTCAATCGGCTAAGGCGCCAGCCACGTACACCTAAGGTGGCGGGTTCGAATCCCCAGCCCGGACCCGCCAAACAACAATGATGGCTGCAACCAAAAATAGCCGGGCGTTGTGGCGGGCGCCTGTGGTCCCAGCTACTTGGGAGGCGGAGGCAAGAGACTCGCTTGAGCCCAGGAGTTGGAGGTTGTTGTGAGCTGTAATGCCACGGCACTCTACCCAGGGGGACAGCTTGAGGCTTTGTCTCAAAAAAAAAAAAAAAAAACCTTTCAGTTCTTCTACTTTTCCTTTATCAAGAACCAAACATACAAAGAAAATAAGGTGAGGCAATTCAGCATTAGAACAGATAATTTATTCCAGATTATTTAAATAACAAATTTAGTATATCATGAATGTTACAATATATACTATTTCCTATTTCTCTCAAAATTATTTCTCTAAAATTCTATAGAAAGTTAATAATTTTTTAGTTGCTTGTTATACTTACTCTTAGAAAAACCTGATTTACAATGCTTTTGTTTGCATACATAAAAGTTGTTAGCAGCCCAATTCCAAGAGAAATTCCTGTTAGAAAATAAGTTCCAGTTAATTGAAAGAAAAAAAAAATCAAAGAGGATAACATAAGCTAACAATGACATGAATTAAAAGGAAACCATTTTAAAACCTAACAGAAAATAAATAACTGAAATGCATAAAACAGATTACCAACAAAGAAATAAAATGAACTTATTTAGCAATTAAACAAGTCAATTATTAATTGTGCCCTACCTGTTATATGCTGCATAACAAGTTTGACACTCAGAATCAAAATATATGGAAGACTTTTTTGCAACCACTTGAAGAGATAGCGGAATTCTGAGAAGGAGCTACTACCATGTTCTCCAGACTCCGTGGCAGTATCATCAGGCTGCCTTCCTTCACTAGGGGAGTGACTCCGTAAGCGACTATGTACACATCCATGGGTACAGCTATGTACACCTGACCTTGTATTTCTGGAGCTTGGATTTTCAGAACATTCCTTAGGTGTAGAATTTATCTGGATGTGAACATCTCCAGAATGAAGACAAGACCCTTCTATCAATCTTGTATGGATACACTGGGAGGCTGAGGCATCCTCACTCCCTCCAGTTCCTGGAGGACTGTGCAGCTGGCCACGATTGCTTTGCATGGTCCTTAAATGCTTTTTCTGTGATCCAGATTTCTTTGCTTCAAGGTTCTATCTCCTAAAAAAAATCAAAGAACAGAAAATATTCCAAGTGAACGGTTAAATACAGACAATATATTTCTTACAAGGTGTCCCTTTTTCACTAAAAGAGTGGCAGATAAACACAACAGATGGATTTTCAGGTTGTCACTTAGTACCAGACTCCTCCCTTCTCCCTTAATGCCAAAGCTCTGCTGCCCTATACAAATGATCGTTTAGGGAACATCTGCTACCAAAGAAACTTGAGCTTCAGATGCCTCTAGTTCTCTACTGGCAAAAGGCATTCAGCAAAATAATTAGGAAGTCTGGGTACCCAGCAGATATTATTGCATTCTAATACTCATACTGGATCCTTTCGTATATTTACTTTGCCCAACTGGAGCAGTTTCATCTGTGAAGTAGATTCTACATCAAAGAAGTTTCACAAGAGGAATTTTGTTTTTTTTTTTGAATCTCAGTTTGTTGCCCTCAGTAGAGTACTATGGCATCACAGCTCACAGTAACCTCAAATTCTTGGGCTTAAGCGATTCTCTTGCCTTAACCTCCCTAGTAGCTGGGACAACAGGCACCCACCACAACACACGGCTATTTTTTGGTTGTAGTTGTCATTGTTGCTTAGCTGGCCCAGGCGGGGTTCGAACCTGGTAGCCTCGGTGTATGTGGCTAGCACCATAACAACTGTGCCACAGGCACGAAACCGGAAGAGGAATATTTTTAATGCTTGTAAATACCAGGAAGAAACAAACATTACATCTTAATGCTGTAAGTATTTAATATCACCATACATAGTAAATATTTTACCTACGTGACCTACAAACTTCTTTTTATGCGAAAACAGCTTTTCCCAAGCTCATAAGGTTTCCATTAATTAATGGTGCTACCAAGAATACGTGGTATTTACCTTTGTCCCCAAAGAATGTTACCTAAATACCTTCTTAAAATAGGGACACTGTGGGGAGTCACCATGTAATTGCTAAGTTAACTTAAAGAGTCTGAATAAAGGATTGTTACAGTCTGCCCAGTAAAATGCCAGCGTCGGTGCCGTGTGTGTTGCAGGAGAGGGAGGTGTCAGGAAAGAGGACGCTGGCAAGGAAGGGTCCCTAACGATTGCAGCGCGCAGCTGGAATCCCTCAATCTATCCCAGATTGCAGTGCTTTTTCCCTTAGGTGGAAGCCGGAGTTACCGTCATGAGATGTTAGGTGTTATTCTATTTGACTCTAGGATCGACTGTTGCTGCATTTACAGTGTGTGACGGTTTGGGATTTACTGCTTTTCACTAAAGGCTTTCACCCGGCTCCGACGTCACGGGTGGTATTTATTTCCTCAAACCCCTGAAGACCGACTTTGGACAAGGCAGTTTTAGCGTCTTTTCTATAATATAAAACACAGACCCCTCCCACTCTCCTATGCACAGATAAGGAAGAGGAGAAAAATAATCACAAACTACTCTTCCGGAGTCCCGATGAGCAGAGTTGTCCACCCACGTCCGAGCCTCGGTGTTATTCTCCCCCAGCCCCTTCGCCTCCTCCGCCCGCTTCCCCAAGCCTGACCTCTCATGACCGGGAGCCGACGGAAGCCTCAGCAGCCACAGCAGAAACAGCAGCCCTCGCCGCCTCCTGCCCCTCGGTCGGCGCCATCCCCCACGAACCCCAAGACCAGCAACTACGACCCCGCAGCGGCGGCGGC
>NW_003852489.1:4134108-4136275 GCF_000181295.1 Otolemur garnettii
CACCCTGCTGGTCCCTCGGGTCCCTCCTTCCCGAGGCCTCTGGTCTCCGGAGCTGCCTGAGCCACTCCGGTCTCCGCAGAGCGGGGCTGGTGGGGCGAGAGCGTTATGGTTTCCGGGTTCGGGTGGCACGAGTTTGACTCTTGACCCAGTTGGGATGGGACGGTGAAGTCTTAGCTGAACTAGGTTTTCGTTACAGTAGAGAGGCTGCGCGGTGCTGAGCCCTGCGGAAAGCGGAGATGGGAAGGAAAGAGTGCAGTCCTTGCCATCACGAGTGCTCTGACCCGGGGCAGGGGTTCGGTCTTCCTGCGTATGTATACAGACATGATGACCTGGATCTAGTCTAGTGAAAGAGTTAGAAGTATTTTGTCTTTTTAGTAGTGATGACCTGATTTAAAATAATTCACAGGGCCGGGCTCCTGTGAATGGCTCACCCCTGTAATCCTCCCGCTCTGGGAGGCCCAGGCCAGTGGATTGCTTGAGTTTAAGAGTTGGAGACCAGCCTGAGCAAAAGGGAAACCCTTTCTACTAAAAACAGAAAAACTGAGGCAAAAGATCGCTTGAGCCCAAGAGCTAGGGGTTGCTGTGAGCTATGGATGACGCCTTGGCACTCTACCTGGGGGCCACAGGTTGAGACTTGTCTAAAAAAAAAAAAGCATTAACAACTACCTGGCCAAGTTAGCTGTTGTGTGCTTTTCAAGATTCCTAACAATAAAGTTTGCATCGTTTAACCTCACCCCCACTTTGAGGCTGTACTTAAACCAGATTACTCCTATTACCAGAACATATCCTTTGGATAGAAATGCACTTATTAAAAAATTCAAAAACAGTACTAGATCAGCTTCTCCCTATCAATTAAGATGTTGGCTTGGGAGGATGGGGGGCTACCGTATGCTTAAGTATCTCTGAACACGACTAACTTAAGATTTCCTGACAAATTAGATGTCTGGGTCGGTAAGGCTCAGGGCCAGGCTCTGGACTGTAGGGAATTTTCCAGGGAGACTTACTTTTATATTTTCTACCATTCTAACCACGACATGAGTATTTTTTCTTTCTTTTCTTTTCTTTTTTTTTTTTTTTTGTGACAGAGCTTCAAGCTGTCACCCTGGGTAGTGTCCTATGGTGTCACAGCTCATAGCAACCTCCAACTACTGGGCTTAGGTGATTCTCCTGCCTCAGCCTCCCTAGTAGCTGGGACTATAGGCGCCCACCACAACGCCCAGCTATTTTTTGGTTATAGTTGTCGTCGTTGTTTGGCAGGCCTCGGCTGCATTCGAACCCACCAGCTCTGGTGTATGTGGCTGGCACCTTAGCCTCTTGAGCTACAGGCACCGAGCCGACATGAGTATTTTTATTTTAAACTTTAAAATGTATGAAAATTTAGAAAACAACCTGACATAATTCAGAGCACCAGTATGTTTTGGTACATTTGTAAATTTAGTATATCTAATGTTTAAATTCTTGTTTTAACATATTCATAACTCTGAAGTTTCGTGCATATTGAAAGCTTATTGGTGTACTTGGAGCTGCATTTCACTCAAATAACTTACTAAAACATGTTTGAAAAAGTAGAGTGCTGAGTTGATAAGAAGATTTGAGTTGGTGACATACTGTTGTTATCTGTTAACTTTTCTTTCCACTGACGTCTGAAACGTTGGAAATAAACATTTTAGTTTTAATTGATTAGTTCAAAAAGCATTTGCCAAGTACCAAGTGTCAAGAATTGTACTAGGTGATGGAGAAATACTCATAAAAACCACAGATCTCCCATCTCACAGTGAAGGAAGTGGTTAGACAGGTCTGCAAATGAATAATTACAGTATATTGGAGTAAACACTGTTATTGAAGATTGTGTGAGATACAGTGGAAACAAGAGGTAGGAACGTTCGTCAGGCAAGAAATGTTCTATTAAATTTGTACCATTTAAGATGAAACCTGAGGTCTGGGCATGGTGGCTCACACCTACAATCTTAGCACTATTAGAGCCCGAGGCAGGTAGATTGCTTGAGCTCAGGAGTTCAAGACCAGCCTGAGCAAGAGCAGCCTCATCTCTACTAAAAATAGAAAAATTAGCTGGGTGTAATGGTAGATGCCTATAGTCCCAGCTACTGGGGTGGCCGAGACAGGAAGATCACTTGAGCCCTTGAGTTTAAGGTTTCTGTGAGCCAGA
>NW_003852489.1:4136850-4137873 GCF_000181295.1 Otolemur garnettii
AAAAAAAAAAAAAGAAATACCTTGGTCCTTTAAGTATCGTTTTTTGTTTTTGGAAGAGCAGGGTGTATGTGTATGTATAGCAAGAGATGAGTCAGGTAAGTCCTGGCTAGAAAATAAAAGACTGCAGCCCTCATTTAGGAGTTTATTTTATAGTTTATTCTAATGGCCAAATGTATGTTATTTAGTTTTAAGCAGAAGTTATGTGTGTTTTTCAGAAAATTGACGTGCTATAATAATGGATTACAGCAATGCAAGCTCAGGTAGGAAACTCTTATAAGCAGTTCACGTACAAAGTAAGGTCTTAAATTTGTCAGTGAAGAGGGATTTATGAGGAAGAATGAAATTGGAGAGGTTATAAGATAGAATGAATAGGATTAAGTGTGGCGGATTGCTATAGGTATGACCCCATCTCCTTTCACTACTCATGCCATTGTTTTTTTCTTTAAAGAAATTTGTTTGTGTATATTCATGGGGTACAAGTGCAATTTTACTTCATTGATATAGTGCATCGTGGTGAACTCAGGGTCTTCAGTGCATCCATCACTGAAGCAATACACAATGTACCAAGCAACTGCCTGTCATTTGCCCCATCTCCAACCCCTGAACCTCCACTGCCCATCACTCCATAGTCTGCTTCCATGTATACACATTATTTAGCCCCCACTTACAACTGAAAACATGTAGTATTTGTTTTTCTGTGTATGAGCCATTCCACTTAAGGTAATGGCTTCCAGTTCCATCCATGTTGCTGCAAAAAACATGATTTCATTCCACACCATTTTCTTCTACATGTTACCTGTTTTCATACCCTTGGATCCTCTGGGACTGATTTTTTTTTTTTTTTAAACAGAGTCTCACTATGTTGCCCTCGGTAGAGTCCTGTGGTGTCACAGCTCACAGCAACCTTAAACTCTTGGGCTTAAGCAATTCTCTTGCCTCAGCCTCTCAAGTAGCTGGGACTACAGGCACCCACCACAACGCCCAGCTATTTTTTGGTTGTAGTTGTCATTGTTCTTTGGCAGG
>NW_003852489.1:4138581-4139609 GCF_000181295.1 Otolemur garnettii
GTAGAGTGCTGTGGCATCATAGCTCACAGCAAACTCCAGCTCTTGGGCTTAGGCGATTCTCTTGCCTCAGCCTCCCGAGTAGGTGGGACTACAGGCACTTGCCACAACGCCCGGCTAACCAATTACAGTGTTAAGACATTTATGTTCTACACCTGATAGATCCAACTTGTACTTGCAGTATGCTCTGTACGGTCCATAGGTGTGGTCCCCCTACTAACCCTCCTTCTATTGACCCACCTCCCTTCCTTCTCCTTTCACTCCCCTTCCCTCCTTCATCCTAGGCTATAGTTGTGTTTTATTTTCATATGCAAGTGTGAATGATTATAAATTGGTTTCACAGTAGTACTGAGTACGACAATTACTTTTTCTGCCTTTACTGAAAAATCATATGGTTTCTCTTCTTTAGTCTGTACTGTGTTATCCTTTTTATATGTTACATTCAGTTTACTAATATTTTGTGGAACACATTTTGTATATGTGTTCATGGGAGATACTGGTTTTCTTATATCTTTATCTGTTTTGGAATGAGAGTAATGATAGTTGAACTTGGGAAATGTTCCTCTCCTTCTGTTTTTGGAAAAGATTGTGTCAAATTGGTATTGTTTCCTACTCAAATGTTTGGTTGAATTTGCCAGTGAAGTCATCCGGCCTAGAATTTTTTTTTAGTGGACAACTGGCAAGCTCTCATCTAAGGTACACAATGTGAGGGTATATGGCACATGCCTTGGGTGAAGGGCTCAACTACAGCTCGAACTTTACCTAAGAAATGCACACAGTGTAACCTAATCATTTGTACCCACATAGTAATCTGAAATTTAAAAAAAATGTAATGGAAATATTTTGTGTGTGTGTGTTCACTTACTTTAGTAATAATACATATACCATGTTATCACCATGGAATGTAAATTCAGATTAGAGAAGAGAATTTCACAAGCATTCTGTGGTACGTCAAGGTTTGTGTATAATGGCCAGCCAAACCAAACCAGCTTG
Source organism: Otolemur garnettii (assembly GCF_000181295.1). Classification (NCBI taxonomy): domain Eukaryota; kingdom Metazoa; phylum Chordata; class Mammalia; order Primates; family Galagidae; genus Otolemur; species Otolemur garnettii. The sequence continues at coordinate 4,139,572 of NW_003852489.1, forward strand.
TTCATGAATCACTAATCACTCCCATTATGGGCAGTCTG
>NW_003852489.1:4139629-4141265 GCF_000181295.1 Otolemur garnettii
GAACCCGCCACCTTAAGTGTATGTGGCTGGCGCCTTAGCCACTTGAGCCACAGGCACCGAGCCACATCATCCAGTTATAAGTGTGATAGTCTAGACCAGAAGAACCAACCAGTTGACACATAGAATTATAGAAAATAAAAAATATTTTGTATTAAGTTGCTAAGTTTGGGGTGGTTTGTTTCATAATAAAAATTAATACCCTAACCTAACCAACCCAATTGAATAGTGTTGGAAAGAGGAAAAGTCTAAGATGAATTTCCATTTTTTTTAGCAGGAATTGGATAAATGAATATTGGAAAGCTATTAATACTAGAATAAGCAAATTTGATTACTAAAGAAAATAGAGATTTTTCTTTTTTTTGACAGTTTTTGGCCAGGGCCAGGTTTGAACCCACCACCTCTGGTATATGGGGCCAGTGCCCTACTCCTTGAGCCACAGGCACTGCCCAAGAATAGAGATTTTTACTAAGACCATGCTTAGATGTAATAATAAATTCAGCTCAGAAACATTGAGTCTTAGGCGTTCCTGAGGCATACAGGTAAAGAAAGATATCCAGTTAGCAGTTTGATATAAGGATATGGGGATAATTTGGAATAAAAGCTGTGGCTTTGAATGACATTGCTCATTTCTCATTTATTAGTTTTCAGAATTTTTTTTTTTTTGAGACAGAGTCTCACTCTGTCACCCTGGGTAGAATGCCATAGTGTCAACATAGCTTACAGCAACCTCAAACTCTTGGGCTCAAGTGATCCTCTTGCCTTAGCCTCCCAAGTAGCTAGGACTACAGGTGCCCACCACAATGCCTGACTAGTTTTTCTATTTTTAGTAGAGTCGTGGTCTCAGTCTTGTTCAGTCTGGTCTTGAACTCCTAAGTTCAGGCTATCTACCTGCCTTGGCCTCCCAGAGTGCTAGGATAACAGGTGTGAGCTGCCACATCAGGCAGTTTTCAGAACTTTATTATAGATTTTTTGCGGATGTGTTGTCTGCAAATAGAAATAGCTTCTTCCTTTCTGATTCCTATGCTTTATATACCTTGCTTTATTGTGTTTACTGGAACCATTAGCACCATGTTGGACATAAATGGTGAGAGTAGACATCCTTGCCATGTTCCTGATTTTAAGAGAAAAACATTCAGTGTTTTACCATTAAGTATGTTAGCTATAGTTTTTTTTAATAGGTGTCATCTATCAGGTTAAGTAAATTCCCTTCTATTCCTAGTTTTACAGAGGTTTGAGGGGGGATTGGTCAAGTGAAGCAATGGGAGTAGGGAAGGGAACAAGGAAATCTGTAACTAATGATCAATTAGTTAAATGCCAATGCACTCTGACCAGCCTGTATCGATTATTTATCATGAATGGGTATTTACTTTTGACAATTCTTTTTTCTTTTTTTTTAATTAAGTCATTTGTATATAGATCATAAATACATTTATGCCATTATGAGATTCAGTGTGTTGGTTATTTGTACAAATTGGAGTGCTTACATCCTACTAATCAACATAGCCTTCACCTCATTTACCCGATTACAGTGTTGTTTTTTTTTTTAGAGACCGAGTCTCACTTTATCGCCTTCAGTAGAGTGCTGTGGCATCACAGCTCACAGCAACCTCCAGCTCTTGGGCTTAGGCGATTCTCT
>NW_003852489.1:4142036-4143650 GCF_000181295.1 Otolemur garnettii
TTTTTTTTTTTTAGTTTTAAAATTTCTATTTGGTTCTTTTTCATAGTTTGTTTTTCTCTGCTGAGAACTTACATCTTTCCATTCATTTCAATTATGTTAACTTGTACCTTATGGAACATGATGATAATAGCTGTTGTAAAGCCTTCAATAATTTGATAGCCTTCTATCATCTTGTCGTTGGTATCTGTTGTTTTTCCCCTGGGGAATTGGTCACTTTTCTTGACTCTTTGCCTGCACGCCAGTTTGTATCCTGGATGTTTTGAATGTTATTGTGTGACTCTCTGAGTCCTATTAAATTTTCCAGAGAATGCTGATTGTTGTTGTTTGCAGAATTCAGTCATCCTGGATTGACACTGCAAGGTCTATCGTGCCTCTCCCCCAACCCCTACCCCCAGTTGGTTCCAATGCAGTGTCAGAACAATTTGCAAAGCCTGGGCTGTGCTGCTTTGGATCAGACCTACATGTCTGTGTGCATCTACAGGGTTGGTCTCGAGCTTGTGTAGTGCTTTATAACGTTCAGTTTTCAAGGCCTTGGCTATGCTGCTTTGGGCTGTTCTGTGTATATGCACCTGGAATGAGCCTGGGTATATGCTGGTTCACACGCAAAGAAAAAAGTGCCCTTCTTCAGCTGTCCTCTCTGGGATTCTTCTCAGCTCCCTGCCTCTGTCCTAGAGCCAGAATGATAGAGTTTCTCTAGGAGTTGTAGTTTAGTAAGAGAAGGGAAAAAATGGAGATTTCTCCCTTACAACTCATTGAAGCCCATGGACCCATGGCTAAGTTCCTCAATCTACCCAGAGAGGGTTTCTCAGGGGGTTCAGCCTCACCCTGCCACAACTCACTATGCTCCCACCCACAAGTAAAACATATGTGAGCGTGGGTGTGCACTCTCACAGACACACACACAGAGACTTGCTGCCATGAGGGTTTCTTCTCTGAGTTTGACCTGCGCTTTTGTTTACGTATTTTCAGAGTGCACAGTTAGTTTCCTTTTGTATTTTATCCGGAGTATTCAGTTATAATTAGCAGTGGAGATAGGCTTTAGTGAACTACTTCGTCTAGGCTGCCACTAGAGTCTTGAAATACTTATTTCTTAAATTAGTCATTGATGTTTGTTTCTTCCACTATACCGAATGTCAGTAGGGACTATTTTGGGTTTGTTTATTACTGTGCCTCGTGCCTAATACAGTTTTTGTCATATACTAAGTATCCAGTAAATATTAATGGAGTAAATGAATGAATGGACACTTTTCAAATATCTGGCTTGATATTTTTGCCGCATTCTACACTGTGAGTTACTCCCATCTCCTGGAATCTTTCTTCCTGAAGTTCTTTGTGAAATTCACAGCTTCAGAAATTGCTGTGGAAAGGGGGGTACCTGCACAGTCACCCTTAGGGAGTACAGGCACAAGTGTAACATTAGGGAGTAACAAATGCTCAGTCACCGCTTCATCTTCCTGGAAGAGAGTAGACACGGTCACCCTACGTAGCTAGGAGGGGATGGGTTCCAGGACTCCCCGTGGATGCCAAAATCCAGATGCTCAAGTCACCTGGGCATATTTTCCTATATATTGGAATCATCTCTACTTACAATACTTAATATAATGTAAATGCCAC
>NW_003852489.1:4144175-4146097 GCF_000181295.1 Otolemur garnettii
GGCCGGGCTGGATTCGAACCCGCCGTCTCAGGTGTATGTGGCTGGCGCCTGAGCTGCTTGAGCCACAGGCTCCGAGCCTAAAATATAATTTTTAAAAATTTAAACACATGACTCTTATGCAAATACAAATTAAAAATAAGTCAAAAATTGTGTTTGACTCATTGATTAATGAGAGCGCAGATAAGATAGTAAGATTGAATCAAAGAAAACTTTTGAGGAACAGAGAATTAACATTATCAATTAAATACTGAAATAAATTTATTTACAGATATACAGCTATGCATTACTATTAGATAAGAGACAGAATATTTGGAGTTTTTTTTTTTTTTAGAGACAGAGTCTCACTTTGTCACCCTCAGTAGAGTGCTATGATGTCACAGCTCACAGCAACCTCCAGCTCCTGGGCTTAGGTGATTCTCTTGTCTCAGCCTCCCAAGTAGCTGGGACTACAGGCACCCACCACAATGCCCGGCTATCTTTGCTGCAGTTTGGCCGGCCTGGGTTTGAACCGGCCACGCTCGGTATATGGGGCCAGCGCCCTACCCACTGAGCCACAGGCACCACCCCGAGTTATGTTTTTTACCAGATGGAAAACAAATGATATTTACGAGGTTTAGATTTGTATTGCTAAGGACAAGAATAGTTTGGATTGCTCACTGACAGGAATTATTTGCTATTGTTTCCAGTTTTCTCTAAGTTAACCACTACCCCTCTAAAGTTGTAAAATAATAGAACATCAAATTAAGATGCTCACTCCCTCAGAATCAGATAGTCCCCAGAAAGTCTAAATGACATTCTGCATTCCATTGATAGGACCCCCGTAATATCTTCTACTCATTTCCAAGGGTTGGAGATTTTTTTCTTAGGACTCTTTACCCCACACAGGAAACTTTTATTTCTTCTTTTCCCTTGTTCCTGTTTCCCTTTTCCTCTCCTCCTACCTAATTGTACCTCTAACTTTCTTTACATCATGGCCTTGGCTTGCAGCCTTTAATACAAATTTGGGTTTTGTTTGTTTGTTTTTGCAGTTTTGGGCCAGGGCTGGGTTTGAACCCACCACCTCTGACATATGGGGCCGGCACTCCTTTGAGCTACAGGGGCCACCCTAATACAAATTTGTGTTCCCTTCCTCTTTCACCCTTCTCTGACACAGCTGATTGCTCAGGTATTCCCTAAACATGGGAGGAGTCATTTGGAGTCTTTTTAATTTGGGGGGGGATAATAAAACGGTATTATTTTATTATATATTTTATTATCATTTTATTAAAAAATGATCTTTACTGCTTTGGCATATTTATTTCATAGCCCCAATTTTAATCTAAGTTCCATGAGGGTAGAAACTACAATTATTCTCTTTTTATTTATAGAAATTGTTGGCTCGGCGCCTGTGGCTCAAGTGGCTAAGGCGCCAGCCACATATACCTGAACTAGAGGGTTCAAATCGAGCCCGGGTCTGCCACACAACACTGATGACTGCAACAAAAAATAGCTGGATGTTATGGCAGGTGCCTGTAGTCCCAGCTACTTGGGAGGCTGAGGCAAGAGAATCGCTTGAGCCTAGGAGTTGGAGGTTGCTGTGAGCTGTAATGCCACTCACTCTACCCAGGGCAATAGCTTAAGGCTCTGAAGAAAGAAAGAAAGAAAGAAAGAGAGAGAGAGAGAGGGAGGGAGGGAGGGAGAGAGAGAGAAGAGAGAGAGAGAGAGGAAGGAAGGAAGGAAGGAAGAGAAGGAAGAGAAGGAAGAGAAGGAAAGGAAGGAAAGAAAGAGAGAGAAAGAAAGAAAGAAAAGAAAGAAATTGTTAGCTACTACTTCAGGGATAAATATATAGCATTTGTGCTACCACTCTGCTTATTCATACGTATTGTAGATAATGACAATTAATATCAAAGTCATTCTTAGCCTGGATTGAGCATCAGAAGACT